>NC_134854.1:13402500-13702500 GCF_049852395.1 Peromyscus maniculatus bairdii | reverse complement strand
CAAGGACAGAGTGCCAAGGACCAGTGGGATGCCACGGTCAGCCAGAAGCTGCGAGCTAGACGGGTTTCTCACATTGGTCTGTTTCCATGTGGGGAACTTAGTACCTTCCAGGCCCACCCTTGCTTCATCATTAGTTTCTAACTTGAGCCAGGGTGTTAAAAGTTATTACTAGTACCAGTAGTTAGAGAGTGTACATGATGTGCGTGGGTGTCCACATGCCATGGCACTTGTGAGGTCAGAGGACAGTTCTGTGGAGGGGTTCACTTCTTCCATCTGTGCATATATTCTGGGGATCAAACTTGAATCTCCAGGCTTGGAAAAACAAAAAAACCACCATTACCTGCTGACCTGTCTCACTGGGAAAGTCAGAAAACTGCTTGCAATATGAGCATAGAGATCTAAGTTCAGATCCCCAGCATCCATGTAAACACCCGGACAGCATATGCCTGTAATCCTAGCCCTGGGGAAGAAGAGACACCAGGACTCCTGAAGCTTGCTGGCTATCTATCCAAACTGGTGAGTTCCAGGTTCAGACCTTCTCTCCAGAAATAAAGTTTAGAGCAATCAAGGAAGACCTATAACATTGACTTCTGACATATATACACTTGGGCACGGACACACACACACACACACACACACACACACACACACACACAGCTAAACACTTTTACTTGCACATACAAATATCTGAAAATTGTTGAAGTCTATGTTCCAAGAACATAGACGAAGAATTATGCACCAGTTGTATGCCTTCTGACATCATATGTGTATTACACATGGATACGATCTAATGAGGGGAAATATTTCAGTCAACAGAGCAGAGGTCTACTGTGAGCACTTTTGTACATCAGATACTCTGAGGCCTCCTGTGAACTAACATGTAGATCCTGAGCAACGAATACTTTACAAATGACCTGTGTTAGCGGGCGGTGGTGGCGCACACCTTTAATCCCAGCACTTGGGAGGCAGAGGCAGGTGGATCTCTGTGAGTTTGAGGCCAGCCTGGTCTCCAAAGCGAGTTCCAGGAAAGGCGCAAAGCTACACAGAGAAACCCTGTCTCAAAACAACAACAAAAATGACCTGTGTGAAATAATCTGCTGATCTTTCTTTCAGTGTACCTATCTTCCTTGTAAGACCACAGATGTGCTTTCTGTCACTATATCAAGTCTTATTTTCCAACGTTTTCAGTAGGTGTCATTGTACCATGTATTCTTATTTGGCCAAGGGTCTTCTACTCAGTATAGTTATCGTAAGATTCAACTATTCTAATGTATGTGTCAATACTTTTTTCTGAATGTCATTCTACTGACTTATAACACTCCTGAAAATGAGTGATGGGCCTACTGAAGCAGAAAGTTTCTAGCAATTCTGCAAGCTAGTGAGCAATAGTAGAAATGCCCACTGTTAGTTTCTTGAGATCTGCCTCACTTATAGGTCTATCAGCATTCAGAAACAGACTATCCTCAGGTTCCGGTTGTTTCCTTGGAACAGGTAGATCTTTCCCCAGAAATGGGACTGGGACTCTTTCCTGTCCTGCCTGTGTTGCAATGAGGCTGAGACCTGTCAGATGCAGTATGATCCTTGGTGTTCCATTGGTGGATGTGTTGGGAGATTTTACCATACAAACTGGACTTTCTTCTTCAATTTCTCTAATAAATCCCAGTCGTTTGATCTGTCCACCCCAGTCAAACTTACCCTTCTCAATCTGATCATAGGATTCCAGAAGTAAAGGACCTATGCCTTTTTCTGAAGGCTACAGTGTGTGTGTTTGTGTGTGTGTATGTGTATGTGTGTATGTGTGTCTGTGCATGTGTGTTTATGAGGTTGTGAGAGGGAACATAATTTTAAATGACTTACATTACTTATAGCAAGTTGTTCATTGGCATGCCCAGAATTCCTTTGGTTACTTATAAAATATGCAGTCAGGGACTGAGGAGTTGTATCCATGCTTTAGATCACTTGTAGCTCTTGCAGAAGACACATGTTTGATTCCCAGCATCTAAATGATGATTCACATATATAACTGCAGTCTCAGGGAATCCATTGTCCTCTTCTAAACTTTAAGCTGACAAGCACACATGTGGTACACATACATATACACAGGCAAAATACTCATACATAGAAAGTAATGAATAAATCTAAAAAAGAAAATAAAATAATCAGACAGAAAAGAAGATAAAGAAATAGAAGGCAAGAGAAGAAGTAAGGACTCAAAATTCTTCTCAAAGATAGATATGGAAACCTCTGTACCCACAGCCATTTCCTTGACTATCTGCTATTTTACAGTGTAGCTAGCAACAGATGGGCTTGGCAGAAGGACAAGAAGTTAAGACCTCAGCCTGAATGAAGAGTAGAATTAGGAAAAGGGATTGAGCATACATATCACACAAGTTGAGGAGCCAGCCACGCCAGTCAAAACTGGTGAGTGACCTACCTGCCAGCAGAACTGCCCACCTCCCTGGATCCTGTTCCCCTGGACCCTTCTAGCCCATGCCATCCCAGCTCATACTCGCTCCACTGCTGGGCCCTACCTTGAACCCCAGCAGACTTCTGCCACAGAGGCCCAAGCCACACTAGCTTGAACAGAGTTAAGCTGCTCAGATGCAGGTCACACCAGTCAGAACAGGTGCAGGCCACACCATCAGATGAACAGAGACCCCCTGATGCATCAAAGGCCAAGCTAACTGCCAGAAAACCAAGTCCCAACTTGGACAGAGACTCCCTACTAGATCAGTGGTCATAACAGCCACCATAAATCTAAGCCACAAAGACCAGGAAACCAAAGAGAAAATAGAAGCCAAGGAACAAAATACCCTTCCAACAAAGACAAATTCAGAAATCAAGGACTAGACCTAATTATCCCAAACTCAGATGCCTAAATGCCAATGTAAAAATACAATCAACAATAGCCAGGGCAATATAGTACCACCAGAACCCAGCTATACTACAACAGCAAAACCTGAATACTCCTAAGCAGTAAACACACAAGAAAATGACCTTAAAAACAACTTAATGAAGATGATAGAGGTCCTTAAATAGGAAATGAAAAACTCCATTAAAGAAATTGAAGAAAAGACAAACAAAAAAATTAGAGGAAATCAGCAAATTCCTTGAAGAATGTCAAGAAAACAAAGAAAAACAAACAGGTGAAGGAAGCTACTCAAGACATGAAAATTGAAACAGAAGTAATAAAGAATACCCAAAAGTCTAGATAAGTAAGCAAGAACCACAAACACAAGTCTCACCAACAGCGTATATGAGATGGAAGAGGGGATCTCAGGCATTGAAGATTCAATAGAAGAAATAGATTTGTTTGTCAAAGGAAAATGTTAAATCTAAAAAAATTCTAACACAAAACATCCAGGAAATCTGGGACACCATGAAAAGACAAAACCTAAGAATAATAGGAATAAAAGAAGGAGAAGAATTCCAGCTCAAAAAACCAGACAGTATCTTTAACAAAATGATAGAAGAAAATTGTCCTAACCTAAAGAAGGACATGCCTATAAAGGTACAAGAAGCTTAGAGAACACTAAATAGATTGGACCAAAAAAGAAAGCCCCTCTGTCACATAATAATCAGAACACTAAACACGGAACAAAGAAAGAATAGTAAAAGCTGTAAGGGGAAAAGGCCAAGTAACATATAAAGGCAGAAGCATGTACCCAACTTCTCAATGGAGACTCTAAAAGCCAGGAGGGCCTGGACAGATGCCTTGCAGACACTAAGAGACGGTGGATGCCAGCCCAGAATAATATACCCAGCAAAACTGTCAATCACCATAGATGGACAAAATAAGATATTTCATGACAAAGTCAAATTTAATCAATATCTATCCACAAATCCAGTCCTACAGAAGGTAGTAGAAGGAAGATTCCAACCCAAAGAAGTTAACCACACTCATAAAAACACGGGCAATATAGATAATCTCATACAAGCAAAATCCAAAAAAAAAAGGAAATACACACACATATACACACATGCATACACACACAAAAAACCCAACAACAACAACAACATATTAATAACAGAAATAAAAAATCAAAGATCATTACTACTTCTCAATATCAATGGACTCAAATTTGCCAATAAAACAACACAGGATAACAGAATAAATATTAAAAACAAGATCCATCCTCTGCTGAAGACAAGAAATACACCTCAACATCAAAGATAGACATTACCTCAGATGGGTAAAGGGCTGAAAAAAAATTTTCCAATCAAATGGACGTAAGAAGCCAGCTTGAGTAGCTATACTAATATCTAACAAAATAGACTTCAAATCAAAATTAATCAAAAGAGGTAGAGAAAGACAATTAATACTCATTAAAGAAAAAATCCACCAGGATGACATTTCAATTTTGAACATTTATGCCCCAAATGCAAGGGCACCCACATTTGTAAAAGAAACATTACAAAAGCTTAAGTCACACATAGGACCACACACAATAATAGTGGGAGACTTCATTACCCCACTCTCACCAAAGAACAGGTCATCCAGACAGAAACTAAACAGATAAATAATAGAACTAACAGATGTTATGACTCAAATGGACCTAACAGATATCTATAGAACACGTCATCCAAACACACAAGAATATACCCTCTTCTCAGCACCTCTTGGAACCTTCTCCAAAACTAACCATATACTTGTCACAAAACAAGCCTCAAGAGATACTAGAAAATGGAAACAACCCCCTGTATCCTATCAGACCACCATGGATTAAAGCTGGATTTCAACAATAGCAGAAACGACAAAAAGTCTACAAACTCATGGAAACTGAACAACTCTCAACTGAGTTACCACTGGCTCAAGGAAGAAATAAAGGAAGAAATCAAAGACTTCCTGGAATTCAATGAAAATAAATGCAGAACATACCCAAACTTGGGGGACACGTGGAAAGCAATGCTGAGAAGAAAGTTCATAGCATTAAGTGGCTGCAAAAAGAACTTAGAGAATTCTGGCCAGGCGGTGGTGGCACACGCCTTTAATCCCAGCACTCGGGAGGCAGAGGCAGGCGGATCTCTGTGAGTTCGAGGCCAGCCTGGGCTACCAAGTGAGTTCCAGGAAAGGCACAAAGCTACACAGAGAAACCCTGTCTCGAAAAACCAAAAAAAAATAAATAAAAAAAGAAAAGAAAAGAAAAGAAAAAAGAAAAAAAGAAAAGAACTTAGAGAATTCTGATACCAGTCGCTTAACAACACACCTGAAAGCTCCAGAACAAAAAGAAGCAGACACACCCAAGGGAACTGGATGGTAGTAAATAATCAAACTTGGGCTTGTAATCAATAAAATAGAAACAAGGAGAACAATACAAAGAATCAATGAAACAAAGAATTAGTTCTTTGAGAAAATCACCAAGATAGATAAATCCTTATCCAAACTAGCTAAAAGGTAGAGAAAGAATATCCAAATTAACAAAATCAGAAAATAATGGGAGAGATAAGAACATATGCCAAGGAAATACAAAGAATTATTAGGTCATACTTCAAAAACCTGTACTCCACACAGTTGGAAAATCTAAAAGAAAAGGACAATTTTTTTCAATAAATACCACTTACCAAAGTTAAATCAAGATCAGGTAAACAATTTAAATAGACCCATAATCCCCAAGGAAATAGAAGCAGTCATTAAAAGTCTCCTAACAAATAAAAGCCAAGGGTCAGATGGTTTTCATGCAGAATTCTATGAGACTTTAAAAGAAGAGCGAATACCAATACTCCTCAAATTATTCCACAAAAAAGAAACAGAAAGAACATTGCCAAGTTCTTTCTATGAAGTTACAGTTAGCCTGATACCCAAACTACACAAATCTCAACAAAAAAAAAAAGAGAATTACAGACCAATTTCCCTATGAACATAGTGCAAAAATACTCAATACAATTCTTGCAAACCTAATCCAAGAACACATCAAAAAGATCATCCACAATGATCAAGTAGGCTTCATCCTAGAGATGCAAGAATGGTTCAAGGAACAAAAAATATGTCAATGTAATCCACCATATAAATAAACTAAAAGAAAAAAAACGTGATCATCTCACTGGATGCTGAAAAAGCCTGTGGTAAAATCCAATACCCCTTCATGATAAAAGTCTTGGAGAGATCAAGGATTCAAGGGACATAACTAAACATAATAAAGGTAATATACAGCAAGCTTATAGCCAACATCAAATTAAATGGAAAGAAACTCAAAGCAACTTCACTAAAATCAGGGACAAGACAAGGTTGTCCAGTCTCCCTATACCTATTCAATATTGTACCTGAAGTTTTAGCTAGAACAGTAAAGGAGATAAAGGGAATACAAATTAGAAAGGAAGAAAATATTGATATTCCCAAATGATATGATAGTATACATAAGGGACCCTAAAAATTCCACCAAGTCACTCCTATACCTGATAAACACCTCATCAAAGTTACTGGATACAAGATTAACTCTAAAAAATCAGTAGTCTTCCAATATACAAACCATAAAGGATCTGAGAAAAGAAATCAGGGAAACCACACCCTTTCCAATAGTCACAAATAATATAAAGTATCTTGATATAAGTCTAACCAAGCAAGTGAAAGATCTATATGTCAAGAACATCAAATCTTTGAAGAAAGAAATTGGAGAAGATATCAGAAGATGCAAAGATCTCCCATGCTCATGGACTGGTAGAATTAACTGGTAGAATTTGGTAAAATGGCCATTGTACCAAAAGCAATCTACAGATTCAATGCAATCCCCATTAAAATCCCAACAAAATTCTTTACAGACCTTGAAAGAATAATACTTGACTTCATATGGAAAAACAAAAAACCTAGGGTAGTTAAAAAAACTTTGTACAATAAAAGAACTTCAAGAGGCATCATTCCAAGCTCTACTACAGAGCAATAGTAATACAATCCACATAATATTGGCATAAAAACAGACAGGTTAAGCAATGGAATCAAATGGAAGACCCAGAAGTATATCCACACACCTATGGAAACTTGATTTTTGACAAAGAAGCCAAAATTATACAGTGGAAAAAATAAAACATGTTCAACAGAAGGTGCTGACATAACTTGATGTTGGCATGTAGAAGACTACAAATAGATCCATATCTAACACTCTGCACAAATCTCAAATCCAAGTGGGTCAAAGACCTCTACATGAAACCAGATACACTGAACCAGAAAGAAGAGAAAGTGAAGAATAGCCTTGAACACATTGTCATAGGAGACAAATTCCTGAAGAGAACACCAATCACACAGGCTTTAAGATCAACAGTGAACAAAATGGGACCTCATGAAAAGCTTACTTAAAATCTTCTACAAGACAAAGAACACTGTCAAAAGGACAAAACTGCAGCCCACAGAATGGGGAAAGATCTTCACCAAATCCACACCTGACAGAGGGCTAATAACCAAAACATATAAAAAAAACTCAATAAATTAGACATCAAAAAACCAAATAATCCACCTTATGATTATGCAGTGACACATGCCTTTGATCCCAGTTCTTGGGAGGCAGATGCAGGAGGATCTCCCTGAGTTCAAGGCCAGACTGGTCTACATGAGCAAGTTCTAGGACAGCCACAGTGGTTACACAGATAAACCCTGTCTCAAGAGAATAAATAAATGAATAAATAAAAAATAATCCAATTAAAAATAGGGTACAGATCTAAACAGAATTCTCAACAGAGGAATCTCAACTGGCTGAGAATCATTTAAAGAAATGTTCGACATCCTTAGTCATCAGGGAAATGCAAATCAAAACAACCCTGAGATTTCATCTTATACCTGTCTGAATGGCTAAGATAAAAAACACAAGAGACAGCTCATGCTCAAGGGGATGTAGAGCAAGGGAAACACTCCTCTGTTGCTGGTGGAAGTGCAAACTTGTATAGCCACTTGGAAAATGATAATGGCAGTTTCTCAGAAAATTGGGAGTCTATACCACTCCTGGGGTATATACCCAATCATCCCACAAGAACACATGCTCAACTATGCTCATAGCAGCATTATTTGTAATAGCCAGAAACTGAAAACAACCTCCATGTCCCTCACATGAAGAATAGATAAAGAAAATGTGGTACATTCACACAATGAAGTATTAGTCAGCTATTAGAAACAATGCCATCAGGAAATTTGCAGGCAAATGGATGGAACTAGAAAAGATCATCCTGAATGAGGTAACCCAGACCCAGAAAGACAAACATGGTATGTATTGACTCATAGGTGGATATTAGATGTAAAGCAAGGAGAATCATGATACAATCCGCAGACCTAGTAACAAGAAGGGCTTGGGGGCGGGGGAGAGGGGGAGGGTATTCATTAATCTCATTGTGAAGAAGAAATAGAATGGTCATTGCCAGTGGGGGGGGGGGGTTCGAAGGGGGAAATAGGAACAAGAGGGATCAGGTAGGAGGAGGATGGAGGGAGAGAGTAGTGGGAGTGACAACTGAAATCAGGCGCATCTCTGGGATGAGCTAACAACCTAGAACAATAGAAACTCCCAACAATCTGTGGGGATGACCCTCGCTAAGACTCCTAGCAATAGGAGATACAGAGCCTGAACCCACCATCTCCTGTAACCAGATCAGGCTTCCAGTAAATGAACTGGGACCCCAACCGAGCCACAAATCCTTTGACCTACAATTTGTCCTGCCTACAAGTTGGGCTGGGGTAAAGATGGTGCAGAAATTTTGAGAGTGACCAACTAATGACTGGCCTAGCTGGAAACCCTTACCCTGAGGGCCAGGACCCAGAGGTGGAATACCCCCAAAACAGCACATGACAACCAAAAAATATAATTATTAAAATTTAAAGTCAATGAAAAAAGATTTTTGAGGATATTCTGCTATACTCATAGATTGGTGTCTAGCCCAATCAGAGAAGCTTCACCCAACAACTGATGGACACAGATGCAGAAATCCACAGCCAAACATTAGGTGGAGCTAGAGGGGATCCTGTGGAAGAGGGGGAGGAAGGATTGGGGGAGCCAGTGGGGTCAAGGATACCATAGGAAAATCTACACAATCAACTAAGCTGGGCTCATAGCGGCTCACAGAGACTGAACTAACAACCAGGGAGCCTGCATAAGACTGACCTAGGCCCTCTGCATATATGTCACAACTGTGTAGCTTGGTCTGCTTGTGAGACTCCTAACAGTAGAAGCAGGGGCTGTCTCTGACTCTGTTACCTGCTTTGGGGACCCATTCCTCCTATTGGATTGCCTAATCCAGTCTTAATAGAAGATAAGGTGCCTAGTCTCACTGCAACTTGATATACCATGGCTGGCTGATGTCCATGGGATGTCTGTCTGCATCTGAAGAGAAACAGAGGAGGAGGAGTTGATGGGGGTGGGGGGATGAAACTGGGAGGAGAGAAAGGAGGAGAAACTTTAGTTGGAATGTAAAAACAAACAAAAACAAAAATTAAAAATAATTTTAAAAAGAAAGAAGGAAGGAGAGAAAGAGAAAGAAAGAAAGAGAGAAAGAGAGAGAGAGAGAGAGAGAAAGAAAGAAAGAAAGAAAGAAAGAAAGAAAGAAAGAAAGAAAGAAAGAAAGAAAGAAAGAAAGAAAGAAAGAAAGAAAGAAAGAAAGAGAAAGGAAGGAAGGAAGGAAGGAAGGAAGGAAGGAAGGAAGGAAGGAAGGAAGGAAGGAAGGAAGGAAGGAAGGAAGGAAGGAAGGAAGAAAAAGGAAGGAAGGAAGAAGAAATGCGATTGGAGGCCAAGGGAGGTAGCACATGCCTATGACTGACTCCATCAATCAAGAAGCTGAGGTAGGAGAATAGCAAGTTCAAGGGCAGCCTGGGCTACATAGAGAGACTATCTCAAGCAAGGAGAGATTCCAACACTGTGGAGATATGGCCCAGTGGTCAGCCTCATCTGGTAGCCCAGGAAGCATTAAGAATCAAGAGAAGCAGTGACTGAGGGTAAAGGGAACCAGTCAGTCTGAGAACCTTGAAAAAGTGGGAAAGGAGACAGAGTCAGCCATGATCATTTAGAAAGGTAAGAGGGAGTGATCATGGAACAGATAAACCATTTTCAGACTGGGAGTGCTAGCAGCCAAGGTCATTTGCCGTCTCATCTCTTGCAAATATTTCCTTCCAACTCAAGCTGGAATGGATCCCAAAGCTGGCTGTCACAGAGGCGATCTGGAACAGCTGCCTGGGGAATATGGTAGCGGAAGGGAAATTTACTTTTCTTACAGGCATCTTTGATGTTCCTGAGGAAGCAATTATGTGCTTAAAAAGCTCTTTGGAGTGGAGGTTCTTCTGGTATCTCAGAAACTGATTTATACACAAAACTCTTGCTTAGTAGTCGATGTAAGGTATTTTTTTAGAAAATGATTATAATGCCAACATAGCTGTGATGCCCAGGCTGATGATAATCTCCGATGCAGATTAAACAGGAACCGTGCGTGAGTGGCAGCGGCTGCAGGAGCAGCCAAAGTGAATTTGCTTTGCCATGTGTTAGAGTCTGCTCTGACTGCTTTCAAATGTTAATTCATTTCATTCTCACAGCAGTCTTCCTGAGAGATCATCATAGCTCTCATTTAGTGACCTGTGAGCATTTCACTCACTGGTGGTGTTTTAGATGGATTAACGGTTTTTATGTAAGTCCTGTAGTGAACATATTCATAGTATTTAGGAAAAAGTAAAATCAACTCCTTTGCTGAGATGAAGTCCGTAATTATAACATTTATATTTTATTCAATGAGTTTCATTAATTAGAATTGGGGAGAGTCGTGAGCTTGCAAGAGGATCTTACAATGTGTCTGTAATGTCATATGATATGAAAAGAAAACATTTAATTTGAGAAAGGTAATCTTTAATTACTGTAGATGTGTAAAGCATAGTTCTGTAATATTTATTTAAAAAATGCCATAGAATGGTTATGGCATCTCCATCTTGGTTATAATTTGTATTGGTCACTTAGCCCAGAAACACTGTCTATCGCCCACATTTCAGTACCAGGTTGCCTGCTGTCCCGTAATTCTCTCTCCCTCTTGCCTGACATCCATTTAGCTTCCATGAAAGAGTAAGACAACAAGGAATGGTAACCTAGTGGTGAAGGACTTAGTATTCCAGAGGTGGAGCCAAATTGAATGCTGCCATGGAGACAGTAGGACCAAACATGTTCAAGACCTGCAGAGGTAGAGCACACCAGGAGTCACACAGAGTCTGATGGGGAAAATAGTAATTGAATGCTTTGGCCACCACACTGGGTATTACTGTCAGTGGCAAGCACCAGGCCTTGAGCTTGTCTGTTTACACGCAGATTTTCCCACTCACCTGAAGAACTCATCACTCTCCTAGCTTCTGACAGAATCTGGAGAGAGCAGACTTCCACAATGTTTAGCCCAAATACTCTACCGACCTACAGATCTGCTCACTCTATGCTGCTTCTTAGTTGTTTGTATCCCAAAGCACTGGGATATAGCTATGAACAAAACAGAAAAAAAAAAATATCCTTTTAAAAATCCACATTCTTGCCCATACTTAAGATATCCCAACTTGAATATTTACACCCTGTCTGCCCTACCCACTTGGTTGCTATGGAAACAAACCACCACGTCTGCTTAGCTTTGTCTATGAGGCTTGTTTCTCATTCTTTGGCCCCAAAACAATTTACAAATCAGTCATCACTCTTCTGAACTGCCCTAAAAAGCTTCTCCTTGGCTTCACTTCTCCTCTACCCTAAGCCAGGAGGATGACTTCATTCATTCAGGAGGGATCCTTTTGATGTACAGCTATGGAAATGGCAATGCCCTGCTAAAAAGCCATTCCATTGCAACATGAATCAAATGCTGAGCTACCGGGCTGGCCACATTATCCTCTTTCCCACTTCCCAGCTCTTTGCCTCAGCTCTGAGTGGCAGACCCAGCCATACTCACTAGGTTCTTACCTATGAATGATTCCTCACTCTGGACACACTTCTTCCACTTGGCTCTGGTTAGTCCAAATCATTTTCAGATCTGTTCAAATGTGACGTTTTTCACCCTACAATCCTTGATACTTCATGTTGACTCCTTCATGCATGTTCATGTGTGTGTATGGAGGGGTGTAATTTCTAATGTGATTGTTCATTGTTGGATTAGCATGATTTTTTTCATGTCTGTCCCTATCACTAAAGCAGAAACTACATCCATCTTTTCACCATAGAGTCTCCAGGGGTATACAAACCAGTGGATATTCAGTGAATATATGTCACATTTGTTGAATATTTTAGAAGGCTATAAAACAATAATAAGAAATTAAAATTCATCTAGTAAACAATTGTGATAAAAGAAGAAATGCTCATGAGCTAATTAGAAGGAATCATTTAAGTAAGGATTTTATTGTCCAGATGACAATAATGAGTTAATGAAACTATGGCAAATATTGAAAATAAATAAGAATAATAAAAAGATATTATAGCAGCTCCAGTCTGCAAAGGTAATTATTAAAATGTCATTAATGATTAGAATGGCTTTTGTCTGTGTAAAGGGAACCAGAAAACCTAAAAAAAAAATCCAGTTGGGACTTCTAGGAACCTGTCCAGCACAGGTCCTTTGAGTTATGGTTTCATTGCATTCAGAAAATCAGATATGGTTAATGGAGTTACGTAGAAAGTAACATGAAATGCCAATGGGCAATGTTTCAGTTCATTTTTGTTTCTCTAATGAAATATCAAAGGTACAATGACTTCATGTTTCTGAGGGCTTGGTATTTAATGAAAAAATTAAATCCACATTTATGAACTTGGAGATCTATACAATGTTTCTTTTATATTTTAGTCCCCAAATGATGAAGACAGTACTCAGAGTGTGATCAATCCCAAATACTACATCAGTGGACTATGGAAGTGCTAATGATGACCTCTTAGGTCAGCAGTCAGATTGCTCTTGAAAGGTTAAGTTGGTATTAACAATGATTTTTTTTTGTCTTTATCTGACTATTAAAGCATGGGTACTTTTTCTCATTGGTTAAGCTTTAGTAAGATAGTATGAATAGATGTCTGGTTTCTTACTGCTGTAAAAGACAATACGAGATGTGAATTCTTTTTCTTTCTCTAGTCAGTGTTAAGAATAAAGTTTCATATTTTAAAAGTTAATTTTCAACTACTCTAGAACACAGTGCTGTCGTTTCTTAAACAAAACCTATCACTACCCATAGAACATGGCATCTCACTCATTGACATATATCTACAAGACTGGCACTTGTCCTCACACATCGAACCCTAATGTCCACAGCATCTCTTCACAACAGGGAAAGACTGGAAAGAGCCCTGGTGTTTTTCAGTGAGTGCAGAGTTTACCCACTATAAAATAAAGTGGATTGCTAGGATGTGTAGAATATGAAGGAGTATCTGGAGAAACCTGTTGAGGATAACAAAGCCAATCCTGAAGAGGTAACTCTCTTTTATAATATTTTTGCCAGAGAAAGTTACAGGAACACTAGTTGCTGAGTCTGAAGAAGTGGCAGGTAGTGAAGAGAGGAGCAGAGTACAAAAGTGCAGCTCAGAGATCCATGTGGTGAAGACATTCTGTACCATTGTCTATCTGTTCACTAAATGATAGATGTTTGGATCATCCAGGGGTGTGTGTGTGTGTGTGTTATAAATAATGCTACTGTGAAAATTAATGTTTAAGTCTTTATATAGACATTTGCTTTCACTTTATTTGTTAAATGCCTACGAGAAAAAAAACTGCTAATCCATGGTAAGTTAATATAACTTCTTCATGGTATGCTAATGTTTCACTTTATAGTGTTACTATAGTGTATTCTATAGTTCCTAAGCATTTTACGTCACCATCAGAGAATAAGAACTCTAGACTTTCCACATACTTCTAACATTTGAAATTGTCTGTCATTTTTAATTACATTTATTTTACTTATTTTTATTTTGTTAATTGATAATATTTTTCATAAAATATATTCTGATTATGGTTTCCCCTCCCCCAACTGCTCACAGGTCCTTCCCACCTCACTTCCCATCCAAATCTACACCTTTTTCTCTCCTTTCTCATTAGAAAAGAAACAAGCATCTAAAAAATAATAATAAAATAAAACGAGATAATAAGAAAAGTATTATTTGTTTTATTAACAGGTCATCAGGCTTGGGTATACATGCCCCTACCTGCTGAGTTATTTCACTGTCCCATCCACCATTTTTACAACCATCATAATACATGAGTTGGTGTTTCACTAGTGGCTTTTGTTTATTTTCCTTTACTTGGTTTTCCTTAAATTTAATTTATAAATGTGCTTATTTACTGGCCCTCACAAGTGCTGGGCAAGCACTCTACTACTGACATGCATCCCTACCCTTCGGTATGGTTTTAGTTTGCTTTTCTTTTCACTGATAACACTGAACATCTTCTTATCAGCCAATTAGTCATTCATCTATCTTGTCTCTTTTAAAATTGTAATCCACATATAAAACTATAAAATTGTCCACATGAATAGGATACTGTTGTAGTTACTTTTCTATTGCTGTGAAGAAACGCCATATAGCAGAGAGGACATGGAGCCTGGGGATCATACTACAAAGGATTGCCACTTCAGCAGCACTGAGTATCCCTGTGTACAAAGACACGGCACCGCCTCACTCTCCAGATGTTCACTGATTTCCTTTAGCGGCATTCTGTGGGGAGAGCTCTGTACCTCTTTTATCATGAGAATTTTATTCCTGAAAAGTTTATAATTCTTAATGCTTAAGAGGCACCTAATTTTCTAAGGGAGGGAAACTCATATTGTAGTTTCTTTTCAGAGTGTTTATTTCTAGAATACAAAAAATACAATCAGTTTGTGTATACATATTGTTTCCTTAAATCTAGCAAACCTGGATTCACTAGGATTTTTCCAAATAATACCAAATTATTGGCAGAAAAAAAATGGTTTTATATCTTCCTTTCAATTTGCATGACATTAATTTCTCTTCTTGCCTAGTTGGGCTGGCTAAAGCCCTTGATACAAAGTTGAGTGGAAGTAGTGAGAATGGACATCCTAGTCTCTTTCTAGACCTCAGCAGGGGAAGCATTCACTCTTTCACCAGTATCATATTGACTGTGGACTATGCTTGTTTGCTGTTTGTTTGGATGGCAGGTGTAAGGCCTACAGTCAAGGCAGAACTATCATTACACCTAGTAAAATTGGAAAGCCTTCAAATGGCATAACCACAAGTTCCCCTCTCTGCTCTTGGCTCATGAATAAGTCCCCATAGCCAAGTAATGGTCACCAAACAGCAGGTGCTGTTACTAATTGTCTCCAAAGAGTGGCATCCCGGCTCTGCAAACCAGTAGGGTTAATCAATAAAATGACATCTAACAATCTCAGGCCCTCCTTACCCTCTGGATATTACAAAACCTGCCTCCCATCCAAGGTCCAGGATGATCTTTTCCATACCCAAGGGTCACTTCTTATGACCTACCATGATGAGTGGTATCTGTCCTTTTTCCATGGGCTGCAAGTGTGTGGAATTGATATATTTCTGTGGATCTCATATGTCAAGTGCCCATGACTGACTATTCTGGGTCTCCCAAACCCTCCATCAAGAATCCCTTCTTTAATGGTGGGGTGACTAGGAGAAAGGCTGAGAAAGTGTACCTCTGTTTCTAGCTTGAGAGATTTAGTTGCGAAATGACATTAGATTTGTTTAATTATTTTTCTGAATTTATTGTGATAATCCATTGAGATTTTTTTCATGCATTCTGTAAACATGATAGAATACATTAATTGATTTTTATTTATTAATCAAGTTGCATTGCTTGAGTGAATCTCACTTGATCAATATCATGATAATTCCCTTTATATGTTGCTGGATTAAATTTCTAGTATATTATTCAGTATTTTTTGTAAATATATTGGTTGATGCATTTTTCTCTTCTCTTGTGAATGCTACCTGGTTTTAATATCAAGGTATGACCATACCATCAACCTCTTAGAATGACAAATTTTCTCTGTTCAATACTTATTTCTTCATTTAAAATTTATTTTTATTTATTTTATGAGTATGTGTATTTTGCCTGCATATATGCCTGTGTATCACATGTGTACCTGGTGCTGGTGGGAGTCAGGGAGGGTGTCAATCCCCTGGGACTGAGTTACAGATGGCTATGGGCTGCCATGTGGGTACTTGGAATTAAATATAGGTCTTCTGTAAGTGCAGCCACTGCTCTTAATGCCTGAGCCATCTCTCCAGTCCCTCCTTATTTCATCTTGATTGGATTTAGTTTGATCTTTACCTAGTTTCCTAAAGGTAAAACTTAGAATATTGACTTGAGGGTTTTTTTCCTACTTTTCAAACATTAGCCAGTAGAGCCATACCCTTTCCATTAACTGAGGAATTGCTTGTTTGCTATATTTACAGAAGTGTCTTTTGTCATTCAGGTCAGGAGTTTTCTAAGACATCATATGACTTTGCTTAGTCGTGTATGATATTCAGAAGCATTAATTTACCTTCCTCATTTTGGGAATTTTCACACTTATCCTGCTATTGATCTGCATTTCAGTTTCACTTTAGTTGGAGAACATTCATTCAGGGACTGGCTTAGGGTTTTCCATGTACCCTATCCTGAAGAATGTTCCAGCTGTGTTTGGAATCAATACATTCTTATCCACTGGAAGGGATATATATATATATATATATATATATATATATATATATATATATATATATATCACAGCTGTTAAGTTAAATGAATGCAAAAGTTTAATTCTTTACTAACTTAGATTTTTTTGCATTTTTGTTCTAGCAACTATTGAAAGTGGAACACAAAAGTCTAGTTATAAAACTGTTACTTTCATGATGTCGATGTTTTATCACAATGAAATACTTCTTAGTGTCTCTAGTGATACTTTCTTAATTTCAATTTTTGTCTTATATTAATGTTTCCATTCCAGCTATGTTAATCCCTAGTTATCTGTAATTTGTTGAGTCTTAGAATCTGTATTTTATCTTTTTAAATCCAATTTAAGAATTTCTACTTTTTGATTATTGAATAGTCACATCTGATGTAGTTATTGATTTCATTGAAAGTATGTATGTGTGCTGTTTTCCTGCCTGTCTCCCAAATGTCTCATGAAACTTGTATCTGGTTCTCCTAAGGACCCTCTTTTGTGTCAGAATTTTTAATGTATCATTCCAGTCCCTGTCAGTTTTACGACATTATCATTGTTGAGTGTGTTCACATGATGTGCTGAGAGAGGGGCACATGCCACACACTGGGCATAGGTCAGTGGACCTATGCAGTCCATTCGTTCCTTTCTCCTTCTCGTGGAGCTCAGAGATCAAACTTATGTCACCAGCTGTAATGTGTAGCAAGAACCTTACCTGCCGAGTCATCTCATGGCTCCTCAAAATGTTTTTGAGATGCTTTTATACGTAGCCCAGGCTGGCCTGGAACTCATGGCAATCCTGTTGCCTCAGCCTACCATGTGCTTGATTACGGATATCAAGAACCATCCCTTTCTACCAAATCGATAAGCTTATTTTCTGAGGGTTATGCTATAGACTTCTGTATTGTTATTAGTAGTATATAATTTATCACCCTCCACATCAGGTTAATACACAGAAGGTAAATCCAGCATAATATTGGAATTTTTCTACAATATAGGACCTTTTCTTCTCCTTTGTGTTAATTGCCACAACTCCACAAGTAACACTAGTCTCCTAAGAGAATGCCATCATAATAACTGCTTTGAACAACTGCATGTCTCAACAAATATGCTTATTTTTATATTTTCAAATAATTACTGTATCATTTCATCTTAAGCATTCAGGTTCTCATCCTGTATTATTTTCCATTAATCCAAAGAATTTCTTTAGTATTTCTTGTAAGGTAGATCTAAGTTATTTCAGATTTTCCTAGATACACAATTCTTAGTTGACAGGTTTTTCTTTATTCTAGTACTTTAAGTATCATAGTCTATTCTCCATTCTTAAGGTAATCCTGAGTAGATGTGATTTTATGGCTTCTGCAGATCAAACTCCGAGTGTCTTCTGCCTCATGATCTCAGCCTTTCTATTTCCCTGGGGTTGGCTCTCCTGGCCTTACATTTCCAAAGAGCCCTGGAACCCCTGGGTCTTGGTGATTGCATGCTCCCTTTATTATAGGACTGACATGTGGAAGAAAAGGTCAACTTTATTTTACATGCTCACAAAAGCACTGATTACTGCTTTGCTTAGAGAACACTAACAGCTAAGTCTAATTTGAAAATAGCATCATTGGCTCCCAAAGTAGCCATTGTTCTCTTTATAGAACTAGCTGTCTTCTCATCATCCTTTTAAAGCCCACACCTTTCCAATAGCAAATCATCAGAAACAAACTGAGGATGTTTTTGTGTTGTTTTGTTGTCGTTGTTTTGGTTTATGTTTTGGTTTGGATTTTTTATAGTGTTTTTGTTGTTGTTTTTTGTTTTGTTTTGTTTTTAGCTGTGAACATCACCATCTTCATCTTATTTACCAAGATCAGAAATAGAGAACAGAGACCTACTGTTTGGGTTTTTTCTAACTGGCACATGATTCATGCAGTAAAGAGTCTAACTGTTCATTTTTACCATAAAAGAAAGAAAATTACAATCTTTACACTAAGCACATTTTACCCCCCCCCCCCCAATAAAGTATAAAATTATATTTCTCATTCTTGTTGTTAAAAGAAACTTCAGGTCTAACAAAAAAAAAAAATTAAGGGTCATGGGAAAATGTTTAGTAGCTCAGGAAGAATTTGACTGGCTGACTGAGGAGGCGTAGGGAACCTAATAAGAGACTTGGTCTGTATCCATTGTCTCCAGTAAGATCCTGCCAGGATATAGCTATTACATACTAGATACTTAACAGAGACAATATAACATAAGGAACTGTTAACTAGGTGACTGAAAGGGCAAAAACAGAACATGAAATAGCAACTGTAAGCAGCAGCTGCCACCCCTGGGTGGGGAAACAATGGAAAGAGGTTGGCCATAGTAAAACTTAGAAGCTTAGAGAAGAAAACCCCGCAGAGATGAAACTCCCATCTCTGCAGAGAGGTCTCCAAACAGCTGGTCCTGGCATCTCCAAAAAGGCACCAGCAGACAGGTTCTGCCAGTGATGCGGTAGGAGGAAACTGCCATCTTAGAGAGCGGCAGGAGGCAAAATTGAGGCTCCCCAGAACAGGAAGCAGACAGGAAGCTTCCGATAGTTCCTCCTCCCTAGACCTTGTAGTCACCACCCTGCACCACTACCATCATCCACACCACAACTGACGGAGCTTCATAGTAAAGCAGCTGGTATCGTGGAAATGCGGTTTGTGAAGTGCCATCTCCAGCATCATGTAGCAGACAGAAGGAGACACTTGGTGCTGAGATACAAAGCTTAGTAACCGGCACACTCCTTTAATTCCAAATAAAACTCTGCCCTCATGTACCCAGTCTATTTGTTTTCCATCCACAGGCCACCACCTGAGTATTCTGAAGTAATGATAGAATTAAACAACCAAATATCATAGTGACTTGTAGTTTTCTCTCATTTTAACCAAGGCTGAATCAAAATTGACGTTTGCTTTCCATGATTGAAGAAGATAGGGGAACATGTAGAGGAGAAGAAAGAGCAAAAAGACCACTTTTAATTTCTTTGTGGTTTAGTGTGCTTTTGTAGGAGTGTATGTATGTATGTAGGTGTGTGTGTGGTTGTATACTTGTGTAAGTGTGTACACAAGCACTCTGTTTGCATTCTTGTGGAGGCCAAAGGTTAACCTCAACTGATGTTCCTCAAGAGCTGAACACCTTGTTTCTTTGAGAGAGATTCTCTCATTGAGACCTGGGACTCATTCATTAGGTCAGGCTGGCTGGCCAGAGTGCCCCAGGCATCAGCTGGTCTGTGCCTCTCTAGTGCTTAGATTACAAGCATGGACTACGCCTGGCTTTTCAGGTGAGGACCAGATAAATGAACTCAGGTCCTCATGTTTGCCCAGAAAGTGAGTCACCAACTGGGCTTCCTCTCTACTCTTCATTGATCTAATGGACATTTTATTTTTATTTCGATCACTTTCGATAAGACAGAGATACATGGAATACAAATTATAAATAAACTCAATTCACCTATGCCAACCAATAAAACAATCCTGCAATTAAGGTCACCTAAAAGAGCATGAAGTTCTAATGGCGGGCGCTCTGAGCTGAGGAGCAGGAGATGGTGGAAGCGGGACAGAGCAGACAGCACAGGAGTTCTCCAATTTCAACTGTGCTGCTGTTCACCAGGATCACCAGCCTGTGGCAGCGCCTTTCTGGATGCAAAGCTCCTGGGAAGTAGAGAAAAAGACAAGGCAGGATCAATGTAAGCTGAAAACAGTAACTAAGGTTCCCATGAATTAAGAGGAAGATAGGAAAAACTCTGCTCTTGGAACTTGCACAGAGCACTATTGAATAATCTATGGTTCATGAGTGGGAGGGGTCATCAATTCCCTATGTTCCTTTAATGGCATTTTAAAACTGGACCAATGTGTAACATCTATAAGACTTATGAGACCTTGGGATTTATCTCCCGCATGCAAATCAGAAACAGACCAAACAAACAAGCGTGAAATGTACTTTTAAACCACTGCAAGGATGAGGCAGAGATACGTATTGTGATGTGATGGTACTCAACATCAGACAGGATAGATATTTCACCTATGCTAATAGCAAGTTCTAGAAGCTCATCTAGACATAGAGCCTTAGTCCTGCCTTCAGAAGAATTATTTTTCAAATTCCTAAGGATCTAAAAAACTCTTACTCATTTTTTTTGAGGAAATATAGGCTTTACTTTTT
This sequence comes from Peromyscus maniculatus bairdii, assembly GCF_049852395.1. Taxonomy (NCBI): domain Eukaryota; kingdom Metazoa; phylum Chordata; class Mammalia; order Rodentia; family Cricetidae; genus Peromyscus; species Peromyscus maniculatus. The sequence continues at coordinate 13,681,763 of NC_134854.1, read as the reverse complement.
TATTTTTAAGAATGGTGGTGTTCTCTACACCTTTCCCCACCATAATGAATCATGTCCTATTATTTCTCTCTACTTGTGGACCAAAATAAATCCTTCTCCCCCACTTTAAAAACAAATAGTGATTTTCAAGAGAAGGGGAGAGGGTGTAAGTTATTTCCTAGGTGACTTTAATATCTGAACCTGGTTTAGAAGCAATGGAAATGTAAACATTTCTTTCTCTCTACTCTCCATTATTTAATGGACATTTTATATTTCACATGTTCACTTCAAGAAAGTTGGAGGTGCATGGCAGAGATACAGAGGCAGAAAACTGAAATATAAAAATACGTTAACTTGTAAAACTCTTTTATATGACTAGGGAGGGCACAGGTCCAGTGGAGAAGCTACTGCTGTTATTCCACTGAATGGACGTGACGTGCCTGTCCTCGTTTCTGTGCCTCCAGTTGTCCAGTTGTTGTTCTATCAGGTGTGGTCAGAGAAGTTTCACTTTACAGTGGTCAGTGGCGACGGCAGGGATTCACAGCTTGTCAAGTTGTGCGAATAAATGACCATGAGATGCCCCGTCATAGAGAACATCTGTGTTGCCTCCAAGGCCCAGGGAACATTTGGTAAGAAGCAGCTGAATAATTGAAATTCTGACATCAGGGCATGATATGGCGCTTGCACTCTTGGGCTCACAGCAGATGTATCTATATGCACATGATTGGAGCCATGTTATGGAATTGGGGAGGGGTCTGTGGTACCCTGAGGGTGTGTATTTAGTTAGAGGTTGCTTAGGGGAGAGAGATTTTCCTCAGGGGTGTAGCCACTGGGGAGGCACTCCTGGTCCTGTACTCAGACTCCCACCTCTGTTCCTGTAAACAAACCTAATGAAACTCACTGGGCCACAGTGGGGGGAAAACATTTTAAAGTTGAAGCGGTCTGGCTGGGAACTAACAGGAGGGCAGCGGGCACAGAGAGGTTAATGGGTGTGACTATGATTGAAATACATCTATGAAAATGCCATAATGAAATCCTCTACTATGTAAAATATATGATAGCAAGAAACATTTAAAAAACAAAATGATCCTTTGTGCTTAATTATACTTAAGATTATTTACTTTTTTTTTTTTTTTTTTTGGTTTTTTTTCGAGACAGGGTTTCTCTGTGTAGCTTTGCACCTTTCCTGGAACTCACTTGGTAGCCCAGACTGGCCTTGAACTCACAGAGATCTGCCTGCCTCTGCCTCCCGAGTGCACTTTTTAATGTCATAAACTGGCTTTAAATGATGGTAAGCAAAGTACTCGTAATAACAACTAGAAAGATAATTATTGGTATCTGAGAATTTAAATAACATGAAGAAGCTAATTGCTCGGTGTGAGTGAATTCTGTCAGTGGGAACAGGAGATTGCATGCCATGAGGAATAGCATGGTAACACCAGAGTCAGAAGGGGCCTGACTGGGGCTGAGGCAAGGCCTTGAATATGGATCTTAGTCCAGGAGACTTCCCTAAAGATATGCAAACAGTTAGAGACACTGCCCGGAGTAAAGAAATGGCGCAGGATCATATTTCTGATTTTGCTAAAATGTTAATGCTGCCAGGTCATTGACCTAGGCCGCCTTCTCTTTTCTGCTGTGGTTAGTAATCCTATTTCCATCTGATGTCCTTGATGTGGAAAAGCAGTTTATAACCCACCCAGTTTCCACATCATCTCCTACAAAATACAAAATCTTCTATATTAATTTATCTCTATTAGAAAATATTAGAGAACAGACAACCAACAAAACTTTTACTTAGAACTTGTGTTCTTAACTTTTTAAGGCAAAACTTTTCACTTAAAAAAAATCTGTGAAAGAGATATAAAATTATATTATGCTCTTAATGTTTTCAGAATTAACATAGGTTAATCCTGCATTCATTTTATAGAATTCTATGTGTCCATCAGCTTTCTATAATAGCAAAAAATAACAGAAATGGTTACCTTATGGAGAGGAATGGTTTATTTTGAACCCACAGATTTGGAGAGTCCATCCTATGCTGGATAGTTTTATGTCAATTTGACACAAACTAGAGTCATCAGCGTGGAGGGAGCCTCCTCTTGACAAATGCCTCCATAAGATTTAGGCAAGCCTCTAGGGAATGTTCATAATCCATGATTGATGGGGAAGATCCAGCCATTGTGAGTGGTACCACCCGGACATTGTGATCCCGGGTTCTAGAAGAAAGCAGGCTGAGCAAGCTATGAGGACCCAGTCAGTAAGCAGCTCCCCTCCATGGCCTTTGCATCGGCTCCTGCCTCCATGTCCTCACCTCTTCTGGAATATTTGTTTAACTATGCAAAGATGTGTTGCATTTGGTTAACTATGTAAAGGTATGTTACTGTTTTACCTCGCCTGCCTAAGGCACCTGATTGGTCTAATAAAAAGCTAAATAGCCAATAGTGAGGGAAGTGGTATGGTCGGTACTTCCAGGAAGGGAGAGTAAGTAGGAGGAGGAATTTAGTCTCAGGGAAGAAAGAAAAAAAGATGACAGGGAGATGCCAAGGGCCAGACAGACAGACAGACACAGAGGAAGCAGGAAAGTAGGACATACAGAATGAAAGAAAGGCAAAAAGCCCCAGGAAAAACATAGATGAATAGAAAAAGGTTAAATTAAATTAAAAGAGCTAGTAGGACAAGCCAAAGCTAAGGTTGAGCATTCATAATTAATAATAAGTTTCCGTGTCTATATTTGGGAGTTGGTAGGTGACCCAAAGAAAACCTCAACTCCTCTGACCTGTTTGAGTTCCTGTCCTGACTTCCTTCAATCATGAATAGTAATAGGGAAACATAAGCTAAATAAACCTTTTCCTCCCCAAGTTGCTTTGGTCATGCTGTTTCCTCACAGCAATAGTAGCCCTAAATAAGACACAGCCCATTATACAAGGATACAGGGACCCATTGCTTTTGACTGGTGGGAGTGGGAGGTTGTATGTCATGCTGTACATATGTAGTAGAGCAAAAGCATTCATCTCATAGCTGGAAAGGGAGAGATAGGAAGAAGATACAAGGATCCCATAATCCCTTTGAAGTCATATTCCCAATGACCAAAGACCTACCTGTAGGTTCCACCTCCCCAAGATTTCACAACCTCCCATGGGAAAAAAACAGGGAGAGGTGTCAAGTCTTTAACACATGCACCTTTGTAGGATATTTAAAATTCAAACCATAGCACCATGCCTTGTGCAAACTTAAATAAATATAATGAAATCCACTGTAACCTACAGAGCTGCTGTGAGGATTATATGAGACAGAATAGCACACAAACAAAGCAAAAATTGAAACGTTGGGGTCAGAAAGTCTGCAGGTACAGAATCCCAGGTCAAAGACACAGAAAATATCTTTAACAAAATCATAGACGAAAATTTTCCAAACCTAAAGAATGCCTGTAAAGGTAAAAGAAGCTTATGCAACACCAAATAGATTGAACTAGAAAAGAAAATCTCTATGTCACAAAATAAACACTATATATCCAGAAGGAAGAAAGAATTTTAAAGGCTGTGAGGGAAAAAGACCAAGTAACATATAAAGGCAGACATATTAGATTTACACCTGATTTCTCAATGGAGACTCTAAAAGCCGGAAGGGCCTGGACAAATCCTGTGGACTCTAAAAGACCACAGAAGACAACCTAGACCAATAAACCCAGCAAAACTTTCAATTATTATAGATGGAGAAAACAAGATATTCCATGATAAAGTCAAATTTAAACAACATTTATCTATGAATCCAGCCCTACCAAAGGTACTAGAAGGAAAACTCCAACACAAGGAGGTTAACTACACCCATGCAAACAACAGGAAATAATCTTACACCAGAAAAACCAAAAGAAAGGAAACACACACACTCACACAGAAAGAGAAACACACACACACACACACACACACACACACACAGTACCAACAATAAAAAAATAAAGGAATTAGCAACCACTGGGCTTTGATAGCTCTCTATATCAATGGACTACAATCTGCCCCCCTACTGCGCTGCCATATTCAGGCTTGATATGAGGGTTTGTGATTTGAAGTTTTATTGTAACGTGTTATGCCATGTTTGGTTGATATTCCTGGGAGCCCCTGCTCTCTCTTTGAAGGGAAATAGAGGAGGAGTGGATCTAGGGAGGAAGAGGGGTGTCAGAGAGGACTAGGAAGAATGCAGGGCGAGGAAACCATGGTTGGGATGTAATGTATGAGAAAAGAGTAAAAATGAAAAATAAGATAATGGTGTTCCTGCTTTCTGCTTTTGTAAACACACTTATTGCTGTGGGGCTGGGATGGAGTGGTCTTTTTATTACTATACAACAGGAAAGAGAAGTAACTAAGGAGAGTAAAACAATTTTCTTGCCCAGCTATGGATTTTATAGACTATTGTATGTCCACCTTTATAAACCCTTCCTTAGTCCCCTTCAGCACAGCATGCTATTTAGCATGAAGGCTGCATCCTTCTATTAGCATAAGAATAAACTCATTTAATCTAAATTTGAATTGAGTCTAAGTCATTGGTCTTTCCCAATGGATTCCTATCCCACAGCAATGGAAGCATTTTCTCAGTTGCCGTTCTTCTTCCAAGATAACTCTAGCCTTGTGCCAAGTTGACAGAAAACTGTACAGGACACCAACTAATGATTGGGTCTGTTTTAAAACTGCTAAGGTTTACTGCACACACTAGGATTCTTCCAGATATTCTTCTGAGCCTTGAATGTAAGAAAACACATTACTCAATGAGAGTACATACACTCAATAAAAACCCAATTGAAGACAGACATCTTAGCATTGAGTTGGGATCTTGACTCATTGCTAGACCACACAGGTTGAATCCTTCCCTTCCCTCCAGCCTTCCCTACCAAGTGGTCTTAGCTGATTTATTACCTCATTTTACCTCTCTGCCACATTTCTCATCCACAAAGTAGAGACAATTATTATTATTATTATTATTATTATTATTATTATTATTTAAAGTCTATTTATTATCATAGACTTGTTTAAAAGATTGAGTTAGCCTATGCCAGGTGTTTAGTGATAGGATAAGTATGGCTGGTGGGTGCATGCTGGTAATCCCATCACTAAGGACTGTGATCATAAGAAGGATCATTATATTAATCTCAAAAATAAAAAAAAAGTAGAAATTTTTTAAAAGCCAACCTGTCCTTTATAATTTAGAGTTCCAGGCCAACCTGCATTACATAGGAAGACTCAAAACCTACAAAAGCTACAATATTATGAAAGTCAGCCAGGTCACCCTATATTTTTAACTGAGCTCCAGAAACACCAAAGCTAGCTCTAAGAGTTTAATCCACTGATGAGGAGTAGACTTATAAAATCTTGTTTAAAAACCTTACTTTTTGGTGGATGAGATGGATGGTTCAGCAGTTAAAGGTGCCTACTGCCAACACTGGAGGGAGACCCATGTTCAATCCCCAAGACCTACATGGTGGAAATTGAGAACCAATTCCTGCAAATTGTCATCTGACTATCACATGTGTGTCATGGCACACGTGCACCTGCACACAAGCACATACATGCACACACTCACACAATAAATCAAATATGTTTTAACTTATTTCTATATATGGTGTTCTTAAAAATTGCTTCCTGAAAGGATTAATTATTCTTAACAATTCTACAAAACCCGTGGGTTGTTTAACATGCCACGGAATTGTCATTTCTAGATTCTTCTTTGAAAACTAACGCATTCAGTTCATTTTAATCTGTTTTTCTTTGACATGCAGCAACTTCCAAATATGTGTCTTTTTATCAGTAATAAACATGTTGTGATTCAGATGGCATATCTGTGCATTGCTAGGAACCCAAGCTGAACAGTACCATGGAACTTTAATCAGGGGATGCACTGTTAACTTGCTTTTCTAAAAGTATACTTCGTAGTAGGCCAGCCGTTTTTAGGCACTTCAAATACAGTGGCAATTACAGCTGCCACATTTGACATTCAATAATTAGTCATTTGCATCACAAAACAACCCTGGCTCATCAGCTTTCTGTTTGCCTCCATGGATTGTTCCTTGAGATGCTTTAAATAGAGGACGAAGTGAGAATCATGATGTAACGAGTTCATGATATTAAGCTTAATTTAAAAGGTATATGAAGAGTTGTGAGGCTAATAAATAATGAGCACAAGCATTAAAAATCAATCGCTGATGGAATCTATGCCTAAAGTTAATGAGTTGATTCATGTTTTCTGGTAACTCTTCATCTCCTGTATGGGATTTTCCACTAGAAAGAGGGTTTCAGACCACTCTGTCATCCATCTCTTTTTTTCTTGTGATAATTTTTCTTTTCTCAACTTGTTCTCTTTTAATGATCCTCAGAGAATCTAAGGTCACATGACCATTAAATTGCACATTAAAATACAGATAAGCTAGAAACTATTATTAGTAGAAACTAGAAACCAATAAGACCTGAGCACTAAAATAAATAAATAAATAAAGTGAAGGGAGTTTAAATGAATCTACCTGAATATAAATGACCAAAGGGAAAACAAGCAGCATTCTCCCTTTATAGTTCAAGCTCCAAAGTTCTCATTTTATGGTAAATAGATAACGCAATTCTCACTCCTGAAAGAGCATAAAAATAGATTGAATACTTTTAAAAAGCAATATGGTTGGAAGATAACTGTGCTCTGTGAGAAATCATAGAAACACTAGTTTCTTCCTGAGAATTCATTAAAAGAGAATTGATTAGCAGGTTTGATATTCTTTAGAATAAATTAGATTTTATTTTGCACAAATTTTAGCTGGAAATGAAGTTGTAAATTAAAATGTCTCCTAATGTAATTACATTGTCTTCTATTATAAATCATTTTAGAAATGAAAAGTCTACTTTTTAATCAAGAAACGAATGCCTGATTTTAGCAGAATTAAATGGAGACCTCAACAGAACCTGAAATGCATACACAGTGTGGACCACAGATGAGAAAATAAGATAGATGCACAGCCCGGCCATGAATATCTAATATAAAGATGAGTGGCTATATACAGGATATAGGTTAAGTTTAGTATGTTCATTTTGAAGATGTATTTTTATAACTTGAGAAATCTCACAATTTTTGCATTTAAAATAAGGTAGGTTTGTGGCAAAAGGTTTGTCCATCTGTTTCTTCTGGATAATTAAGAACTTAGGATATATTTGGGCATGACTAAACTGAATGGTATTAAATGCACAATTGTTCCAGTGGGATGTGTTGTGTTTGGGGGTAACTTAGATCTGGTTTGAATGCTGGTTTTTTTTTTTTTCCACTTACTGTCAGAACAATATTAGGCAAACCTCACTTCTAAATGAGAGCCTCAAAATCTCTCATGTGAGTACTAAAGAACACTGCAGATGCAGAATGTCTTTCCAGGCTCTTACTAAGTAAAATGCCCACAAAGTAGCCACCTTTGAACTGCTGTTTAGGAAACCTTATTGGAAAGAACTCCTAAAACAAACCAGCATGGATTGCGTCTTTCCTATCGGCCCCCTGCATTGGTCTCAAAAGTATCCATACAGAGCAGGTTGTATCTTTCTTGCTGTGCATTCCTGTACCCTGCCTTTTCTGCTGCGCTCTCATCTCCTGCTTTCCTGCACAGTAGGTTTCACTCCATTCTTTTTCCCTCTGTTGGTCTGAAAGGTTTACATTTTTTGTCCTAGAAATAACAAATTAGTACTTTAATGTTACCCCAGGAAGAGATAAGTAGCATAACTCTATAAGTTTTTTTGTTTTTGTTTTTATGTTTTTGGTTTTGTTTTTTTGTTTTTTGGTTTGTTTGGGTTTTTTTTGTTTTTTTTTTTTTGGTTTTTTTTTTTTTTTTTTTTTTTTTGGTTTTTTGAGACAGGGTTTCTCTGTGTAGCTTTGCGCCTTTCCTGGAACTCACTTGGTAGCCCAGGCTGGCCTCGAACTCACAGAGATCCGCCTGCCTCTAGCCTCTCAAGTGCTGGGATTAAGGGCGTGCGCCACTTTTTAATATTATTTTAGGTAATGAATGTTTATTTAGATGTACCCACTTACTTATGAGTCTTTGCTAACTGTATAGCTACCCTTCAATTTGATATTATTTTCTTTTTGCCCAAAGAACATGGTGATTTCCTTCCAGAATGTTTGTCAGCAGCTGTTTTTTCAACTTTGAGTGACTGTCTTATCATCTCTGAGGGGCATTTCTCATGGTAAAGGATTTTTTCTTTTGGTAATTATTTGCTTCCAACACATTGGTTTTAATTCTGTTATTTTGTTGCCTGTGGTTTTTTTGTTGCTATTTATAAAACAGACCTGTGGAGGTATATTTTACCTCTTTGAAGACAATCTTTTCTGAGTTAAAAAAAAATGGTTACTTTAGGCTTTTGTCTTTTCTAGTTTCCTATAATAAGTGTGTGTGTGTGTGTGTGTGTGTGTGTGTGTGTGTTTAAAGCATCATCCTTATCACTGTTATCTCTTTTGACACATAAGTGAATTTATAAGCTCATTTCTAGTTATGTACATTGTATTTATATAAACAAAACAACAAAAACAAAAGCATCAGTCATGGCTACATTATAACTTCAACACTGGCTATGCATATACACACACAAAACCCCACAATTGCTGGACTTATGAAATATACAAACAGCAAATTCTTTATTTTATATCTCCCAAATAATGGAAGGTACTTATTACTTGCTTTAATTTTCCATTTCTACAGGTGTAAGGAAGAATGAAAAAAACATCAGCTAGATGATGTAGCAAACCTGTTCTTTCACTATCCAACACCTGCTGTAGATGAGAAAAGATTGTTTTTAGTCTTCTACAGCAGATATGACCAACAAAAGAGTAAGCAACTATGATCCTAATGTTAGATAACTGAATGTCTGTTATATTCAGAAGGCTTCCTGTGTATGAATCCAGTCTGCACGAACCAGATGCAAAGAACTGAAAGAAGACTACAAGTACTTCATTGCACTCCAAGGCAAGCCTGGATTTGGGTGAAGTTTTGTAGTGAAGCCATTTGTCCTAGCCAATGCAAAGCTGTAATTCATATCTAAGGCTGAAATATCAGGACAAGCTATGCTGCACCTCTGTGGGCAACAGTCCTGTTAAGTCAAGGGATGTCAGTGACTGTTATCAGCTGAAGAATAGCATCCTGGCATCAGTTTAAGCATTCGTTTGAAACATTACCCTTTATCTATACTAGAAGAATGGCTCCATGTGAGTAAGGTCTGTGTTCTTCCTAGAAGCAGAGATTTTATATTTATATTTCAAGGGGACTCCAGAGCCCCTGGATTTGAAAAATGACATTAGATTTCTTATCTGTTAATTCTTTAAGAAATCTTGAGGCTGGGCGGTGGTGGCTCATGCTTTAATCTCAGCGCTCAGGAGGCAGAGCCAGGTGGATCTCTATGAGTTCAAGGCCAGCCTACAGAGTCTACAGAGTAAGATCCAGGACAGGCACCAAAACTACACAGAGAAACCTTGTCTCTAAAAAACAAAACAAAACAAAAAAGATTCTTAATACACAGAAATGGAGCCACACAAGGTTTCCTAGTCTCACAGTGTCATGCCACCAGCAGCACAGAGACACATCTCCCAACAGCTGCCTGCAAGATGGAACTGGCCACCAGCTGCCATGAGCTGGTGGAATTCTACAGTCTTTCCCATAAGCCAAGGTACAGAGAAGATTTTCCCAGCTGCTGCCTGTGGACTTATGAACACAGCTCCACACTACTTAATGCTGCTTCCCAAAATTGGGGAGGTAAGCATAACTCATTGGTACTTGCACCATGTTGAAAAGCCAAGCAGGCAGGGGCCAACAGCCAAAGTCACACTTTGATCCTAGCCACCCAGAGTGAGTTCCAGGAAAGGCAAAAGCTATACAGTGAAAGAAACCCTGTCTCAAAAAAAAAAAAAAAAGACCTCTCCTGGCCAGAAAAAGTTTAAAGATACACAATAAAGACAGATTCATATTTAAAAAAAAAAAACTCTAAACAAATTACAAGATGTTTAAAAATGCATATCATCATTAGAGAGAAAAGAAAAAAGGCAGAAAAAGTCTTTAAAAAGAAATAGAGTAATAAAAAATATAATAAGCCACATAAAGATGGAAAATACACAGAGAGTCTGGATATTATATTTATTGTGTTGCCTTTGGGATGTTTTTTTAACTGCTATGAGACATTTGATTATAAAGGCTGCTAGATTAAACCAACCTACATATTTAGGAATATCTTGATTCCAACATTTAAGTCAGAAGATACGTTGCTTTGGAAAAGAGTTCTGCTTTTGTTTCCACAGAAGATGAGAGGCTGTGGATCCTTCCAGGTTAATATGATTCCATCAAGGAAGACCCCCTGAGAGGTCTCCAATGGGATCTATGGCCTAGATGATCCAACAACCAGAATAGCTTCAAGGCAACTGGTTGAGACAATGCAGCCTCACTGACTACTACAGTCAATACTTGACCATCATTCTAAATTTTCTCAGGCTCCTCATAAGATTGCCAGTGCCCCCAACAGCAAGAAGTAGTATGAAAAGCTATGCCCAAATTCCCAAAATACTGTTTATAAATGTTTGTTTTTATTTAAAGGGGGTTGATTATAAATGCAACCTCTTTTTAAAGAAAAAGGGGGATATAATATAGAAATGATAAAAAAAGATAGACTATTGAATCTACTTTGATCAAAAAAACAACTATTAATCTCAAAATACTTTACTATGATGTGGATTTAGTTTATTGATACAAATTTAAGGTCAATTTTGTTATACTGTATGTATATTTCTACTCTTGTTTAAGGCATTATGTTTATGCAACTCATTTAAAATTGTAATGTATAATTAAGAAGTACAGATTAATAATTAGTCATCTATGATAATCAAACCCATAGTCATGTTAAGTTTTCTAGGTATACAAAGATATATTTCAATTAGATAGATTATCTTCAAATACTTCAAAGACCTATAGAATATGGCATTTAAAATGTTTTAAGAACTTAGACTTTTCTGGACAGTGAGACATATCTGCTCCTGGCAGCACCAATTACTTCAAAGAGGATGATGGACATTGAAGAAACTCATTATGAGTTTGCTTACAATATGGAAAAGGCTAGCCATTTGAGTAAGAAACTGCTCTTGCCTGGACTGCTTAACACTATGTTGTATAAACTGAATATTCAAGGTCCATAAGAAAATGGCCACTGAATTTTGCCAAAACAAGGTAGATAGTCATTCAGATTTCTGCTTCACAGAAGAAACTGCCAGATATTCTGCAGGACACAAAGAAAAGTGACTAATGAACTTTTCCAATAGGCAGAACAGTCCTTTAAATTTCCTGCTTCACTGAAAAGTCTGCCAGATACTCTAGGCCTGTAGGTTGAAGACGTTACTAAAGAACTTTGGATAACTATCCAGACAGCCAGATTTCTCTGTCATTTCTAAAATTATGGAAGTTGCTTGCAATTCACTTTCTGTTTACTCAGATGATATTATATCCTTCTGGAGTCTTTGATGAAGTTGAAGACTAGATAGCTATAATTACAGTCTTCATATTCACAAAAATAAGATAGATAGATAGATAGATAGATAGATAGATAGATAGATAGATAGATAGATAGATAGATAGATAGACAGATAGATGATGGAATATTTTCTTTAATTTTTCCAAATACAAATAGACTAGATACTGTAACTTCTTGCTTGATAATTGCTTTGTTATATGTAATTTTACTATGTTAAAATGAAAACCTTCCTTTTGATGAAACAGAAAAGGGCAAGTACTGTGGGATATCTTTCTATATGCTGTGAATATGTGTTGCTTTCATCGGTTAATAAATAAAGCTGTTTTGCCCTATGGTAAGGCAGGATGAAAGCCAAGTGGGAAATCCAAGCAGAGATACAGGGAGAAGAAAGGCAGCATGAGGGAGACACCAGCCCACCCACCACCCAAGGAGCAACATGCCAGCAGACCAGTAACGCCACAGCCATGCATGTGGTGAAACATAGAAATGGGCTAATTTAAGATGAAAGAGCTAGCTAGCAAGAAGCCTAATCCATAGACCAAACAGTTTGTAATTAATATTAAGCCACTGAGTGATTATTTTATAAGCTGCTGTGCACTGGGCAGGACACAGGAAAACTTCCGGCTATACTACTGACTAGCATTCATGGTGCTAGGGCCTACTATATATGCTACCTACCAGAGGAGAAAAGTAATCATCAACATCAAACAGCTACAAACCCAACGACTTACAACAATGTCCTACCTGCAGTATATATTGGTACAACAGTAGCACAAATATTATGGGAATAACCAACATTTTTTTATTAGTGTTAATGCCCAGTCCATGAGATGGAGCCCATACCTGACTGTTAGAGAAGCCAAGAGCCTGAGACTCAACAAGTTCTTGGGAGAAAATCTACTATTATTATTCAGCTAAATGAATATAACAGTAAAATGACTCCTAATGACACATTGCCATACCCATAAATTAGTGCATCACTCAACCCTCATCAGAGAAGCTTCTCCTCATGGTAGCTGGTCATTTACAGAGACCTACAACTGGACTATAGAGAGAGAGTGAGATAATTTGGAGCACTCAGCCCTAAAATGGGATGTCTTCTTCAAACCCCTCCCCTCAAGGCTCGGGTATCTATATGGAACAGGAGGCAGAAAGATTCTAAGAGCCAAAGGTGGACTGCATATTCCAGACACAACTGGGCTGATGTAGCTAGAGTTTTCCTGCCTTGCCCACAGTCAGGACAAATCTTTGTCACCCGCCAGTCCCACAGCCGCTCAGACCCAACCAAGTAAACACAGAGACTTATATTGCTTACAAACTGTATGGCCGTGGCAGGCTTCTTGCTAACTGTTCTTATAGCTTAAATTAATCCATTTCTATAAATCTATACCTTGCCACATGGCTGGTGGCTTTCCGGTGTCTTCACATGCTGCTGGTCATGGTGGCAGCTGGCAGTATCTCTCTGTCTCAGCCTTCCGCTTCCCAGAATTCTCCTCTCTCCTTGTCCCACCTACTTCCTGCCTAGCCACTGGCCAATCAGTGTTTTATTTGATATACAGACCATCCAACAGCAGGCTGATATACATATGAACTGACAAAGACTTTGATAGCCTGAAAAAGACCTGTACAAGTTCAAAGCAGACAGAATCCCAGCACTGAGAAGGGGGAATGGACACCAAGTGTCATCCCTTACCAAGAGGAATTTGCAATTGATACTTGCTGGGAAAAGGGAACGTTTTCTCTAATGGAGTGCCACGATGTATCTCAACAGCACTCCAGGGCAGTGCCCATGCCCAGGAGTACTTAGTGAACACAAAATTGACTCCATATTTTTGTATGCTTTTTGATTTTTTTTTCTTTTTGGTTTTTGTTTGCTTTTGTTTTTTAATTTGAGTGAGAAGCAGAAAGAACATAAAGTTGGATGGATGGAGAGGCAGAAAGGATATGGGAGGAGCTGAGGAGAGAGAAGATAATCAGAATACATTGTATGAAAAAAGTTGATAATCTTAAGAAAAGCTTTCTAATCTAGTTTGAGAATCTTTAATTTTTTTTAATAAAAATCAATAATCCATGAATTATTTAATACAGTTGATTTTAAATCTAGCCTCTTCCTGTTTGCTTTCAATATGCCTGTTGACACTACTCATTCATGTTAAAGTTTTTTATTTTTATCTCATTGATTTTAATGCCTCTTTGTTTTAGTATAAATATCCTGTTTTCAATAAATTTCCATTTTATTTATTTATATCAATATAAACACAGAGTTTCCAATTTTATAATTCATCTCTGTTGCTATTTGTTGCTCAGATTCTTAGCTATGCCCATTGGTAGTTGTTCCAAACTGATTTCTGTATCTTTTTGACTATGTCGTGTCATTCTCTGAGCATTTGCCTTCTGGAATTAACATAGTCCAAAGTCATTTGTACTTTTGACACTCAGTAAAAGTAGACAAAAGTAATTACATCTCCAAAGAGCCCTGTTACTGAAAAATAATGTTGAGGAGGCAGGATCTGAGATCTAGTTATGGTCCTTATAAATAAACAGTGGTCTTCTGTATCCTAGGTTCTACATTAAGTATCCAAGCAGCTGTAGATTGAAAGTATTTGTTAAAAACTGAATCTGCCCTGAACATGCCATTATTTCCTAAATAATACAAATTTGCAGTTATTCACAAAACTCACTTTTTTTTTTTTTTTTTTTGGTTTTTTCAAGACAGGGTTTCTCTGTGTAGCTTTGCGCCTTTCCTGGAGCTCACTTGGTAGCCCAGGCTGGCCTCGAACTCACAGAGATCCGCCTGGCTCTGCCTCCCGAGTGCTGGGATTAAAGGCGTGCGCCACCACGCCCGGCCACAAAACTCACTTTTATCACAAGGAATCTGAAAATGGCATAGGGATAAAAAAGAATACACATAAAGAACAAGCAAATACTGGGTATCCAAGAAAGTTCTAGAACCAGCTACCCAAGGATGTGGAGGGACAACTATATTTGCATTTCTCCCAGTATAACACGCTAGGTGTCACTCTGTCTCTATTCCTATATTTTCAAATCTTTTTCCAATATAATTTACTCTTATTATCTTCATTTTTTCCTTAGCCAACCTTCCCGTCATGTTTCCAATCTCCCATCATGCCACCCCTGTGTTTGGTGTTTATGTCCTCCTCAGCCTATTGCAAATCATTTCTCTTTGTGAAATATTGCTTCATGCCCTAACACCCCATGCTAGAGACCTCACCTCTTCAAAATCTCTTATGAATGCCACTGTTCTCTTTTAAATGACTATTAAATATCTATATTTAGTTATTAGTCTTAAAATTTTATTTCATTCTGACATTTTCTATCTCTTTGCCTATTATATCTTTTCTTTCCTATAAATTTTTCAAAATAAATTTTAATCCATTTTACCTGCTGATAATATTTACAAGTTTATTGTCTCCTTAACATTTAATTTTACAAGTAAGTACTTTAATGGACTTACACAAGTTAAAACTACAATTAAAAAGATATGAGACAGTTGACATTGAATATCTAACAAAAAAGGAAAAAAATCTAAAATGCCAATAACCAGGTGAGAAATACACATATGCCACATGGCAAATGATATTGTTCTAATAAAAAACTCTTAATATTTGGAAAATATTTCATTGCAAAAAATAATAATAATAGATGGGCAAGGGTTGGTATTAGCTCAGTAGTGAAGCATTGGTTAGCATGTATTCTGATTTTATTATGGGGTTTTATTGGTGAAATTATTAAGGCCTCTCCACGTAGTTAAAAGGGAGGTTTATTTTGTGGGGTAACTTACAAGTGAATGGATAGTTTACAGAGTCTGGGAAAGGCATAGCGCAGTCCGGCGGTGTTCTCTGGAGAACTCTGCTCAGTCTACCTCCAGTGTCCAGGGTCCAGGAACCAAGAGAGCCGGGACATATGGATCTCAGGTCTTCAGGGTCCTCTCTTGGCCCTGCCTTGTAGGTGTGACAGTTACCAAAGCCTCAATGGGGGTTGGAACTTCCAGATCAAAGCTGGAACGACTACCCACTACAGGGTTGTCGGTTTAAACTGAAATAAGATAACTTGTAGAGTATCATATTGGGAAAGATGCTCAAAGTACTACTACCATTGACTCTATACCCATGATGAGTCCAATTTCTCTCCTTATGAAGTACGTTCTTCTTGACTGTACTATGGGAGTTCACAGTGACTCATATTGTGGCTTGATTCCATCTTGACTCAAGGTCAGAAAGTTCAAGCTTGTCTTTGCTTCTTAAGGCTGGATAACAAGATGTATGGTCAAAGGTGTGATTGCCAGATGTCTTGAGTATGAAGAAGGTGTTTATGCTTGTTTGTTCCTTGAACCATGGTGTCCCTGAGAGGGGGAGGTCTTTTGCCCCCCTCACTTTGGGTATAAAAAGGCTGTACAAGAAGATTGCAGAGGAGCATACAGTATGTGCATGTGTGTGCATGTGTCTGTGCAAAACCACAAATTTTTCATTCTGGGGGGTTAGAATGAGAGATTTACCCTTTAGCATGCCCTGCAAGTTGCAGTGAGCCAGAGGCAAACTGCAGCATGAAATAGATTGAGTCCTTCAGCAAGCTCCGACTCTAACCCTCCATGCTTTCACTGCCAAGATACCGAGCAATTTATTCTTTTCAGTGTTTGAACTGGAAGGGTGAGGGCCCAACTTTAGGTCATTTTGATTCATATTTAGCTTCCCCCAGCAATGCAAACATGAGAATCTAAGCAACATGAAAGTGCATAAAAGCTGCCTGGAATGTCTGCCTGCTAGGCCCTCCTCCACTACGGTGATCTTGCCAGTGTTCCAGAGAAAAAGCAGAACTGGTGCTTCAAGCAGACATTAGGAAATCCATTTCACCATTTCAGTTCTGGGAAGAAGTGGCAGCTCCACTCATCACGCTGAGCATTCAGCCAGGCTTTTGATCCTGTTTGTTTGTTGCTAAAGCCCCCACTTACTGATGAGGACGTCAGCCCTCCTTCATTCACCTCACCCAGACTTGCTAGTACAAACTACCCTGTAGTCGCTCCACTAAAGAGCACATTCATTTCATCTGGAATTTCTCTGACATTTGCACTGGAGTAAAGCACTTCCGCAGTTTATGTTCTGACTAGGAGAAGAGGTCTATTTTACCACAGTTGGTGAAAAATGAAACGACATCAACTTATATTTCAAGATAGTACACCCAGTGACTAAGTTTTCTCCTCAAGTTCACATTAGATTAACAGGGAACTAAAAACTGACTCTAGGGAGTAGCTGTAAAGAGTGGGAGGATCTATCATCAGACCTGAGATTTCACTAAATGTCTAGACAATAAAAACAGAAAAGCATAGCAGTATATTTCAGAGAGGAGCAAGCTGTAGCTGAGCGGCCTCCGAGAAGATTCTTTGAATCACCAACATTCAGTATAACTCTAGAAGGGCTTTAAACAGTGGTTCTCGATCTTCCTAATGCTGTGACCTTTTAATACAGCACCTCATGTTGTGGTGATCCCCAACCACAAAATTATTTTTGTTGCTACTTCATAGCTGTAATTTTGCTACTGTTGTGAGTCATAATGTAAATATCTGTATTTTCCAATGATCTTAGGTGACCCCTGTGAAAGGGTTGTTCAAGTCCCAAAGAGGGTTGTACCCCACAGGTTGAGAACCACTGCCTAGCATCATAGACTATTGATAAACTGAGGGAGGGATTAAGAAGTGTGGCTCATTAACTCATTCTGCAGTTAGTAGTTAAAGGTCTTTATTTGTATTGACCAACCACCCATCTCTTCTCAGCTCATAGACAGGTTTTTAGAGAAAATAACCCCAACAGTTCTATGAAGACTATCTAAATTCACCTATGAGCTAAATCATCCTTTTTTTCTACCATGTGAGTAATCACCAAAATATATAAATGATGAATTTCAGTCATTTCACTTCAATATGAACCTCTGTGGCTATCATCAGTTTTACCATGGAACAAGAAATGGAAGGCAGCCACTTTATATTACTTTATATTATATATTATTGTATTATATCTTTATTAAATAACAACAGGCAGCCAATGGCGTTCAGATGTTTTAGGAAGCCTGGGTTGCAAAGGGAGACTAATAGAAACTTAAAAAAATGACATCAAATTCCAGAAGAAGCATTATAGAAATCCAAACATCTTTTTGAAGTCTTAATTACTATTTAGAAAAGTCTAAGACACTTCATTTATATTGTAAAAGAGAAATTGTAGACAGTTCTTGGAAGTTAAAAATGTGATTGCTGAGGAGAAAGTATCATGAGAAGTACTGGAAGATAAACCCCAAGAAGTCTTCTAAACCAAAGAACAAGATTAAAAAAAAAAAAAAAGCGAACACATAAGGCTCTACACCTCAGTAGCAGGGCATTAACAAAGTGATTAGGCAGAAAATACAGGAGAGAAAACATGACAATTTTCAGCTCTATGAAGATACAAGTCTTTAAATGAAAGAGGCTTGCAATGGAATGCTCATAAAAACGTCTAAATTAGGTTGGGTGTGGTGGCTCCAGCTTTTTCATTCCTAGCACCTAGGAGGCAGAGGTCAGGGGATCTGTGGATCTCTAGGAATTTGAATGTTCGGCATAGCAAGTTGCACAAGTTTTGGGTAGAGTTACATAGTGAGACCCTGTCTAAATAAACAAATAAATACCCACAGAAAGAATGGCTAGATTACCTTTACACTAGGACGACTGTCTCAATGAAGGCCCAAAAACAATAAAACCAGCCAAGCAGGGACTGACACCTTTGGAACCAAGAGACAAAAGAATTCATTCCTCCTTTGAAATTGTTTTTTGGCTGTTTTGTTGCAGTGATGGAAAGTGACTAAACAAAAATGGCTTGAACTGGCCTTCTCCAAGATTTAGGTTCATGGCTGGTAGCAGCACATTGACTCGTGTTGACTCATGTCTGAGAAATCTAACACAGAGTAGGAGTGGGTAGGTACTGGAGAACGTGCTGACAGGTAGCTTCAGATTTGTATGCATGCTTAGACTTGTTGGGGCAAGGTACGAAGGGTTTTCCTGTGACTAAAGGTAGGCCCTGAACACAGAATTAAGATGTGGTCATATAAGTCATTCCTATAAGTGTATATACCACAAGAGCAAACAGACCGGAGCAGATGGATGCTATGGTGTCTGATGAGTTCCCAAGGGAAGA
The DNA here is from genome assembly GCF_049852395.1 of Peromyscus maniculatus bairdii. Lineage (NCBI taxonomy): Eukaryota > Metazoa > Chordata > Mammalia > Rodentia > Cricetidae > Peromyscus > Peromyscus maniculatus. The sequence continues at coordinate 13,663,099 of NC_134854.1, read as the reverse complement.
GTGAAAAAACAGGCAAGTGAACACAGGTGGGAGATTCCCCCAGCAAAGGAGGATCAATGCTAGGTGTGTTATAAATACACAGATGCAGAGAGCTAGAGCTAGAGCCGGGCCATCAGGTTAGAGTCCCAAATCTTTTCCGACTTCCTTACTTCTACCTCACCCCAGCCTCCCACATCTTTCAAAGGGTCCAACATTTAAGCTGGAGAATGAAGATTACAGAAAGCATCCATTTTGTTCCCTTACCTAACTAAAGAAGGTAGGCATAACTAGAATTTTGGTGAAGCTGGGATCTTTGATAGTTATTTCATAACTATATATGGAAACAGTATTTTCAAATTATGCCTAGAAAAAAAAAGTACAAGAAAACATGTGATTACTTAAATTTTCATTCTGTCTCCCAGGATGAATTGGGCCTATCAAATAAACTTAAGAAGACGGTAGGAAATCAAAGCTGTAGATATATTAGGTATCAAATCCACAAGGCAGAAGAACACAAGTCATGGTTCCAGTCTGGAATCTTCTAGAGAGACATGGAAGAATCTCTGAATTCTTGAGGCTCCCAGTAGGCCTGAACTTCAAATCTGCTAGTGTTTCTAGAAAGGAACTGCTAGTACCATTTGAAGGACATGGTAGGACATAATTCTCTTTGTGGAGTTGGGTTATTTCCTGACCACACTGGATGACTCAGGCCTGAGATACATTTCTTAAAGGAATTAGAGTAAGAGTAAGGACTAGCTTTTCCACTCTGGAATTTGAGATCTAGTTACTAGATAACATGGAGTGGGAAGAATCCTACTTGCACATACCCTGAATCTCTGATTTTATGAGCAGACAAGTCTCACCTTGAGTGTATGAGGCCATGTAAGAAGTACTTAGTACTTTCCACCTCGTACTTTGCTGAAGTGTAGCTGTGTACAGAGCCGAAGAAAAATCTCCAAGCATGGTTTTGCAAGTGAGCTAGCTATTTTATCCATGGTCTCTGTGGTTCCTATCCTGTTTTACATAATCTGGATAATAGATATTACCATATGTCTCAATAAAGCTCAGGTTCCTGCCTCTGTAGTAAAATGGGACTCGTGATGTGCAATAGCTTTGTAGACTAAGTTTAATCCTCTAGACCTAGCTTTCCACCAGATCTAAGGCCTTTTCCTCCTCAATCATCCTACCACCTCCAACATGTCATGAGTACTAATGACACTACATTCATTCAGGCTGTTATACTAACTTCTGTTTATGCCTGTCATCTACTCTGACAACTTCTGGTGGATTCATAACTGTGATTCATACAGAGTATGGGAAAGTCCATCTTGTACCAGATTTAAGCCATAAGAACTGTCTACTCTGCCAAGGTGGCTAATGTGGGAACTGTGACTAATGTCATATAGCATGGAAATGTTTTTAATTGTATGGCTTTTCTGAAGATTTGCAAATAGTTCTTGATTAAAATGAGGAATGGCTAGAAGCTGGAAACTGCTAACTGGTAAACCAGGTTTGATTATCTTAAGAAGAGGTTCTCAATCTTCCGAATAGTGCAACCCTTTACTATGGTTCCTTAGTTGTGGTGATCATCAAACATAAAAATTTTGTTGCTACTTCATAACTGTAATTTTGCTACTGTTATAAATTGTACTATAAATATATGTGTTTTCTGATGACCTTAGACAATCCCTGTGAAAGGGTCATTTGACATTCCCCCTGACCCCACAAAGAGGTCACTACTCACCTGTTGAAAACTAGTGTCTTAGAGTGAAAGGCATAGAGTAGTTCTGACAAATATATGAAGATTAAATGAGAAACAAACAAAACCAAAGCCAAAATCAGGACTTGAGTTAAGAAAATGAGGGATCTTTATAAGGTAAAGGCTGTGGGAATGGAGGCATGGATATGGCTTTACAAATACTAGAAAGAATTGATAAGACTTAAGAGTCTAATATGTTATGAGAATAAGGAAGTGGGAAAATCAAGTTTTGAGAGATAAGTAGAGTAGTACCATCCATATGTATGAGTCAAGAGGATAAAGCAATGTGGAGGCTAAGGTGGATTCTGACAGGCACTTACTGAATTTGAGTAGTCTGTGAAAGGCAGTGCTCAGTATACAAATGCTAAATACATGTGTAGATAGCTTTGCAGAGACAATTGGCTAAGGAAGACACTTGAGAATAATCAGTGGGTTGCAGCTGAACTCTTACATGTGGATAAGGTTACAGAACACAGTTGATAGAACGGGTGGTGAAATCTTCAATTTAAATTATTAACTACAAAGAGAAAGCTTAGAAAATATACCAATATGCCAAGGGGCATCCTGAGAGGTAGTAACAAAATTGTTGTGGGGTATTTGTACACTGTGTGAAGATATATTGCTGTGATTTGTTTAATAAAGAGCTGAACGGTCAATAGCTAGTTCCTACTTGAGAGAGAGAGAGAGAGAGAGAGAGAGAGAGAGAGAGAGAGAGAGGAAGTAGGAAATGAATGTAGGTATGCCAGAGATGTCAGGAGAAACAGGATGGATGGTACATGACAGAAGTAGATTAGTAGAAATGGGTTAATTTAAGTTATAAGAGCTAGTTATAAACAAGCCTGAGCTAAGGCCAAGCTTTCATGATTAATAATAAGACACTGTATCATGATTAGGGAACTGGCTGACAGGGCAGAAAAAGACTTGTCACAAAAAATCAATAGTATTAGAGAAACCAAACATAAGGGGGGAAAGTAGTTAATAAACGCTGTGGAGATCAGCAGAAATGATGTCTACTCACCTGACAACAGGGAGATAATTGGAGAGTTATTAGGATTGTCAGCAGAGTGCTGAGGGACTCAGGCTGCCATGGGTATAATATATAGTGAAAGTTGGAAACTTGAAGAAAAATGTGACATTCTATATACAAGCAATACGTGTGTATATATACATTGTAGTTACATATGTATGTAATGCATATAATGTAGGACTGAAGGAGTTCACTATCAAAGTCTCAAGAATGCTTATACCACAGTCTGCATATAAAAGGACAGTAGAGACACTAAAAATGTACATTTGATTAAAAAGTAATAGCTAAGTGTTTTGAACCAGAGCTGAGTCTGGGACCCAATTTGCGTCTCAAATTGGCTTCAGAGAAGTTTATTAGACCCAATTTCTGTCATTTTGTACAAGTCCACTATCCTAGTTTCATCATTCATGGAACAAAAAAAAATGTTTATATTAAGTTATTAAGTGTTTGGGAAGATATAATGAAATTAATTGCAGGAAAACACTTAGAACATCATAAACTATACCCATGGTCACTTATAAAGTTGTTTCCTATGGAAAAGAAGAAAAGAATTCAAGAAGTAGAGCTGGAAAGAGCACTTAGGTAGGGAAGAATAGATATTGGTGTCCATTAATGTTCATTGCAAATTAACATCTCAACACTATTTTCATATAGATCAGAAGATCACTACCCTGGGGAACCTAGAAGTTGTACAAAACTGATTTGAAATGTGCCCATCTAAAATTCCACAGATGTATACAAATGAATGCTTTGTTTAGTGAAATTTACTATTTGTATTCCAAGTCTTTGGACCTATTTTTTTTTAAAGCCTTCTATACAGGATGTCACTAAATTCCAATATTGTATCACACATTTATTCAGTATTCTGGGATAAGGAAGATAAAATAAATAACCTATTTAATAGAAATTTTTGAAGTAATATGGATTATATTTAAATTTAATGCACTATTTTCTTAGTGAAATGTCAGTATGCATTTTAATATGAAAATCCTCTTATTTACATAAACGTAAGCATTCCTGCTCTAGAAGATATGCTGGGCTTCTCCCTTATTCCCAGGACACTGCTATAAATTCATGGGTGGTGACAAATGCATTTTTAGGTCTAGACCAAATAAACAACAAAAGCTTACTAAAGTTGTCTACCTCTTCTAATTAGTTTTATTTCAAATTGACTGCTAAATTTGCTTTTCTTAACCAACCAAGCCAGCATTTATGTATTAAGATATGTAAAAATGCAAAAACAAAACAAAACAAAATTTTGGCTGTTTACGTTACCAAAATTTTAAGTTTTGAGTCAGCTTGGTCCAAGTAATGAATAAATACACATGCACGGTGGGGTGGTGGGGGGAGGGACTTGGTCATGTCTCAACTGAACGTACCAGGCTTTGTTGTCCCCCACCCCCCATGGGAGGACTTACCCATTTGGAGGAGGGAATGGGGGCGGGAGGCAAAGGGTTGGGAATGGGAGAAGGGATAAGAGGGGGAATCTGTGGTTGATATGTAAAATGAATAAAAATATTATTAAAGGAAAAAAGAAATGACATGCACTTTATATAGAGTAGTGCTCAAAATTATTAGATTTAATCATTTCATGTTTCATTTCTATGCATTGTAGGTAGTAAGGAAGACACACTAAAAATGAGACTTTCCCCTGACTTCATTAAATTATGTTACTAGGTCTAGTTCTGGTTATACAACTGCATTGTCACTGATTATGTAGCCAAACTCTTTTGTCCATCAGTCATACTTTGTAAGTTCCACTTTTGAGAAATCTTCCATCTGACTAGATGTAGAAATGGAGAAAATCCAACCTTCCTAGCCTAAAAAGAGAGCATGTGGACCAGAGAAAACTAAAATAAAGTCAGAAATACGTTATTTATTTACTTACTTGTGTACTTAATTTGGGGGGAAGGCTCTCATTAGATAGCCCAGGCTGATCCTGAACTCATGATTCTCCTGCCTCTACCTCAGGAGTGCTACAATTACCTACTTGGCTAAGACAAAATATTGAGGGTAACAACAGAATTGAAAAGTCATGGGGAGAAAGCCTACATTGCTGTGCATATCTTTTTAAAAAACTGGTTTTTTTAAACTTACTTGTTTTTACACCTTAACCACAATTTCCCCTCCCTCCTCTCCTTCTAGTCGCTCCCCCAAAGCTTCTCCCTCTCCCCACACCCTCTCCTCCTCCTCCACTTTGTTTCAGAAAAGGGCAGGCCTCTGATGGATATCAACCAGCCATAGTATAACACATTTCAGTGAGAATAAGCACTTCCTCTTCTATTAAGTCTGGATGAGACAACCCAGCAGGAGGAAAGGGTCCCCAAAGCAGGCAACAGTGTCAGGGACAGCCCTGCTCCTACTGTTGGGAGTCCCACAAGAAGACCAAGCTACACAACTGCCCCATGTATGCAGAGGGTCTAGGTCAGTCCCACACAGGCTCCCTGGTTGTTGATTCAGTCTCTGAGAGCCCCTCTGAGCCCAGGTTAGTTGGTTCTGCGTGTTTTCTTGTGTCCTTGATCCCTCTGGCTCCTACAATCCTTCCTCCCCCTCTTTCACAGGTTTCCCAGAGTTCTGCCTAATGTTTGGCCATGTATGGGTCTCTGCATGTTTCCATCAGTTGCTGAATGATCTCTTTGTCAGCTGGCCACCATCTATGAGTATAGCAGAATATCATTAGGAATCATTTCATTGATTTTTTTTTTCAAGAGTTCTATCCTAGGTCTCTAGTTTATCCTGCCTCTGCATCCTGGCCCTCCAGGCAGTGTCAGGGGTGAGCTCCCTCTCATGGTATAGACAAACATGGTATGTACTCACTTCTAAGTGGACATTAGCCATGAAGTAAAGGATAACCACGGTACAACCTATGGACCCAGACAAGCTAAGTAACAAGGAGGGCTCAAGGCGGGGGACACATGAATCTGGGGAACAGACAAGAATGGGAACAGAAGGGATCAGGTCGGGGGGTGAGGATGGAGAGAGAGTGAGTACTGGAAGAGACAACTACAATCTGGGGTGGGGTGGGGCATTTTTGGAAAGAGCTAGAAATCTGGTGCAATGCAAACTCCCAGGAATTTATGAGGATGACCCTAGCTAAGACTCCTAGCAATGGGGGATATGTAGCCTGAACCAGCCATCTCCTGTAACCAGGCAAGACTTCCAGTAGAGGGATTAGGACATCAACCGAGCCACAAAACCTTCCATCTACAATTTGCAAGATGTGCTGGGGCAAAGGTGGCACAGAGATTGTGGGAGTGGCCAACTAATGACTGGTCCAGCTTCAAAATGTGTTCAAGGGCAAGCACTTTTGTGATTTCAGCAGGGTCACAAATTCTGTTGAAAACTATCTCCATGTTATCTCTGCTTTGTGTAATTGTAAGGTTTTGGCCTAAACTGATTCCTTTCACTCCAAGTAACAACATCACATCACAACGTATAAAATGGCAATCTTGTGAATGTCTATCTCATTGTTGATCTAGTCTTTCAAAATTTTAGGTCATAGTAAGCAAATATTTTATCCTTCTTACAAAGTTTCTTCTTTATATTATGGATTACTGATTTAGATTCAGGAGCTTTCACTTAGGATTCAATCCCAAAGTTATTAAGCTTTTTATTTTGGGGGCAGGAATATTAACCCAAGTGGACAGACTATAATATTTTATTAAGTTAACTCAAGTCACACTTACATTCCAAAGACTTCTTTTGGTGGTGGTTGTTGTTGTTGTTGTTCTTCTTCTTCTTCTTCTTCTACTACTACTACTACTACTACTACTACTACTACTATTACTCACACACACACACACACACACACACACACACACACATGGCTTGTGGTTTTAAATGGCTGCCATATTTTGAATGTAACTTTAGTACCACTTAAATACTTCTACTTTATAAAAAAATGAATATACTTTTACATTGAGCTTTCTTAGAGGAAAAAAATATGCTTTACTGAAAACTAATTTGCTTGCTATTGGTTGAGAAATATGAGGAGATTTTACTTAGCAATAATTGTTTGAAGAAGCCATGGACTAAATAATTTCAGCTCATAGCTTTTCTACATCATTATTCAACAGTAATCATGACACAGCACACTACTGCATTTAGATTATACAAATATAAATAATACAATACTGTATGTTTTCAAATTAACTTGCCACCAAACATGAAACAGTTTTGCATAACTTCCACTTTTAATATAGTAAAATATTCAGGAACTCTTAATTTCACATTAAATAAAAATTTCATTTTTAACAAAATTTTATTCAAAGTACTAGGAATACAATATTCCAAACATAGAAATAGTCAGGCTGTGGCAATGCTGCATAGATAGTGGAATACGCGTTCCCTGATGCTGTGACTTCTTCCTCAACAAAACTTCAGTTTCGAAGTCGGTAGAAAATGGTAGGTGCATTACCTCCTCTCTCTGGAGATGGAAAAATGGCTTCAATGGTGAGAAGTCACATCACTTTAACAAAAAATAATCTCCCAATTTAATTATATTTCCCTCTTTCAAAGATGAAAATTCAGAATGTAAGTATTATTGGAAGGGAACAAGAAGTGAATTACCTCTTAAGGTGATATCCTGATCAGTGCCTACTTTACTCCAACAAAACACTGAATTAAAGTTTAAAAATTACAACCACACCATTATGCTTACCTAAAACTGCCAACATGAATACTTTTTTACATAATACAATACAAGTATGCAACAACAACAAAAATGATCTGTTCCCATCCTTTGACCTCAGCAGAAAAAAGTTTACAAGAGGATCTGAAAAATAATTTTCATGGCAGAGCACTAACTCCACAGAGATACTTAAAATAGAATGAACTGGTCAATGAGAAATTGCTACATTTATTTTATAAGATTACTTTGTGAAAAGAATGGCAATTTATTTGAAAGGAGTTATAGCTGGAAATACCACTCATTAAGAAAACAGTTACCCTGAGAAAGACTCTTAAAATTACCAGTTATTTTCAGAGTCCCTTACTAACGCAGGAAGAAAGAGTTTGTAGGCTCTAAACTCTTATTGTTACCTACGTCAACAATGTTTTAGTCTCAAAGGCATTTTGGGCTTCTCTGCTTACTGGTAAAGGTCATAGCAAGACATTTGGGTGTGATGGAGGAAGGGCATGTCGCTGTCGTCCTGAACAGGTCTGTTCATGCTCCAAGAGCTTATTCTTTTGCAAATAGTCTTGGAGTCAAACCTATGAGTCACACACATGAAGGAATCTTCTACTAAGTAAACTGGTAGTTTTCTTAAAATAGTAAACACATTTGTCTGGTCTATATTCTCTAATGTATGCCTAGAAAATAAGGCATTAAGAATTCTTCATTGGCCACTGAGAGCATAGACAACTGTTTTTCTTTTCATTGGAGAGAAATGAAAACATGCTTGAAAGTGCACTGCTATTTTTAACATCTCTTACACATTTACATTCAGCATTTTATGACCCTCTGCATACTTTTAGTATAAAGTCATGCTTCCTCCCAGTATCTTACATATCCCATAATTACTTAAGAAGAGACAAAGTGAGAGCAGCTACAAAAGTAGCAAGATATTTCCCACAAATAAAAATACAGTATACAAAAAAATGGCAAGTTAGTGAGTGATACATGGTAACATGAACTCTCAATATCTTTCCTTGGTGTCCAAATTAAGATTTGACCAGTTTAAATCCTTGTCCTGTGTCCAGCACCGTAGGAAGAAACCAACTCATTTTTAATCTTTTCAAGCACCTAAAACAAGTTTTGCAGATCCAAAACAGGTTTAGACCACATAACCAGTTTGCCAAATGCACTAATGGATATGTAATCCGAGGGAAGTGTAACATCCAGTGCTTGGCCACATCACTTCCTGTGGGCAAGTGCAGCGTGTAGTCACTCCAGCGCTTGGACACACCATACACGGCTTTCACTGTGCGGCCCTTCTCAGTCCAGCAGATGTTGTTACTGGAGTTACAGTTGTACTCCACCCAGTCTTTTGTAAAGTCGCCCAGCTGTGGGGGGTCAGCTTCTTCAATATCCACTGTCTTCGCCAGCTCAGCTCCCTGAACTGCAATATACTGGTCATTAATCTTTCTCACTTCTTTCACCCATGGGGTTGAATTCTCGCTGTCTAATATGATAATAAGCCGGGAGCAGAAGGAACCATTCTTTTCTCTCCACCATTCTAAAAGCGTATCAAGGCGAAGTATGTCTCCACCTGTGAACAAGAAAAAATCCAGTTCAGTAGTAATTTTTGAAGTCTCTTGTTTCTGTTTATATTTTTAGAATATTAAGTAACAATAATCAGAAAAATGAAAGATACTTTCAAAGTGTCTTTTCACAAGATACTTTTAAAAATATATCTTTAGACCTAAAATATGCTATGATAACTGAAGAAAATTGATATATATATATATATATACATATATATATATATATATATTTTCCTTGATTTATAATAAAGTTGCATACAGATAAAGATCATTCTAAAATAAAAACAGTGTAAGTTCAAATTGTATTCAATATACTACACCTACTAAACACAAACACCAAAGCCTACCAACACAGTGCATAAAAGCATTAGCTGTCTACCATTGTGACTGTCTGGCTAGGATCTGCAACTGGCTGACACTGCCCAGCATCCCAAGATTACCACATGTGGTAAATGTGCTCATGTGGTAAAATATCTAAAAATAAAATATGCTTTGCATTGACTGCATCTAGCTTTTGCACCATGTAAAATAATTAAACTAAACTACTGTAAGTTAGAGACTGTAGACAAATTTAGTAAAAGAAAAGTAGAATTAGACAGAAAAGCAAACATTCTAAAGCTGGGTAGCAAATGAGAGCTCATAATCCCTAATGAAAGCTGCCAACTGGCTTTTATGACCTAGGTTGATATTATATTCTTCCATAGTAGAAAATCAAAAGGAGACTTTGTGAAACTTTAAATTTACAGAAAATTAATTTTATTGAATTATTAATTAATATTACTCAATAATTACTTACACAATAGCACTTTATTAGAACAAAACCACACTTTTTCAGTTTTATCTCTGGTTGCTTTCACAGCTACTGTAGTTACAGTGGTCCTACAACTCAAAGAGTAACATAATAGCTCTTCCAGATTCTAAAGTTGCCTGAACAAAAAGTAGAGAGCCATCCAGAATATTCCATGAAGAGAAAGGTGTGTAGAAATGAAAGAAAAAAAAAAGGAAGGAGGGATGCAGAGGGAAAAAGAAAGACGGGTAAGGGGGAGAGGCACACCGGGGCTGTTAAAGACAAAAAACACTAAGTTCTGTTAACTGCTCTGTACCAGGCACAATCTCAATCACTAGAAGGAAAGTGCCATTGAAAATAACACTCCAGAAAACATGGATAGAGTAGAGTCACTACTGCTGTGGGAGGTCTTCCTGTACGCTGTGAATATGTGTTGCTCTGATTGGTTGATAAATAAAGCCATCTGGCCTATGGCAAGTCAGGTTATAGCTAGGCAGGAAATTGCATAGAGACAGGAGAGGCAGAGGAGGGAGATGCCAGCACCGCCAGGAGAAGCAAGATGTGCAAATACTGGTAAGCCACAGGCACTGTAAACTTATAGATTAATAGAAATGGGTCAAGTTATAAGAGCTAGCTAGCAAGAAGCCTGCCATAGGCTATACAATTGGTAAATAATATTAAGCCTCTGAATGATTATTTTATAAGCGGCTGTGCGACCTTGGGACCGGGCGGGACTGGAGAAACCTTCTGGCTCCACACTACTACATATATAACACTAGTTTACATCTCAGCACCTATACTACCTACAAGAGGCACTGCACTTTTTGTTCAGCCTGCTTGGTTATTCAGTTTTTTTGTTTTCATGAATTTTGTTAGGTCTAAAGCAGCACACCCCACCTCCCCCCCCCAAAAAAAAATCAGTCTGGATCATCTCAGGCTGGACTTTGACCAGGTAAACAGTAAAATTGCTAGCAGACAAACAAAACCTAAACTCAGCATTCATCAGAAACCTTGTAAAGTGGGTTTCTGTTTGTCAGGAAAAGTCATTACTTCCCTTATCCCTTACACACACACACACACACACACACACACACACACACACACACACACACACACACCGAGTTCCACACACACACACACACACACACACACACACACACACACACACACACACACACACACACCTAGTTCCTGATGAACTCAAACAGACTGTAACAGATCAAAGTCCCTAGCTAGCCCCCAGGCTGTCCTGGCTCCCACCCCACTTCATCTACTCCCCTCCCAGAAGTGCTGACTCACAAGCACCATCCCACTGCTCCCTGCCCCCCACAAATCCACAGGGCTCTTTCTGCCACTTGCTGTTCTCTCTGCCCACCCCACAACAGCCTGCAGTCTGAGTTCCTCAATCACCCTTTATTTCTACCCACAAAATCGTCTAGTTCAGTGGTTTCACCCACGGAGCCCTCACTCACAAACTTCAGGATTTTTTTTTCTTATTTGTAATGAATTTCATTAGTATTTTAATGGGGGTTGCATTAAATCTGTAGCTTGTTTTTACAATATGGCAGTTTAATAATATTAATTCTCCCAATCTTCAAACATGGGAGAATTTTCGCTTTCTTCAATTGTTCTCTTAGTTGTTTTATAATTTTCACCATAGTTGCCTTTGTCCTCCTTGGGTAGGATTATTACTAGTTTTTTGTTTTGTACTTTTCCCCCCTTTTTCTCTGAATCTACTGTGGGTGGGAATGCTTTCCTGATTGAGTTCACCACTGATATACAAAAGGAAACTTCTTGGATGTTTGTATCCTGCCATTAGGCTAGGTTTCCGCCAGGTCTTTGAGTCTTGCCAGCATCTTCAGTCTTTCTAGTATAGAGAATGAAGGCACTGGACACTTTCCCTGCAGCTGTGTGCCCGAGGCAACTCTCCTGTCCTCGATCGCCCTGGCTCTGTCTCAATGACCAAAGGACACAATCATGTCAATTCTAGGATCTATCCCAAGAAAAGAACAGAAGTAGAGGCAAACTTACAAGTACTTCTTACCACTGATGTCTAGGCTAATACCAAATCTGAAACAAGGGGGACAGAAATAAACTATAGAACTATGAACTATATCAGATTATTCTATAATAAAGTAAAACTTACAAGAATTTTATGAGGGATGTTTATACCATGAGGACAAACACAACACAGAAGCTTCCCTACAGAAATTACAGCAGTAGGAATTACTGGGTATTTGGGAATCTGTTGCCTTTCCTAACAGAAAAACAGTTTTTTCTATTTTCCAAAATTTTTAAATGTAGCAACAGGAGAGGGCAAAAAGTGGTTGTGCATACAGATAAGCACCGGATAGGCCAGGAAAATTTAACTTACAGACATCCTTCAAAGAAAAGAGATGTTTAATGTGTCCTCCTGGAACTCTGGGAATGGATGCAGTTTACAATGCGGTGATCCTTTGCTATCTAATGACCTAGGCTCTGCCCAGATCTTCTAGTATTTATGTTTACTTACTAGAGACCCTTTCCCCCTAAAACCTTGAGCATTACTTCTAGGCTGTAAAATTCATCCCTGCGAGTGATGTCATTTGTACTTTCCAACAGCTTAGTTGACTTCCATGTTACGTTAGGGCCAGGCCAAACAATCCTGCCTCCCTCAGGGATTCTATTTACTTTGGTCATTCTCCCTAGACCTTTCTAGCTGTGGAGAAATCTTTTTGTACACTGTAAATATGTATTACTCTCACTGGTTAATAAAGAGCTGACTGCCGATGGCTAGGCAGGATTTTGGGGGCAGAGAGTACTCTGGGAAGAAGAAGGGCAGAGTTATGAGGAGACTTGAGCAGGATGTAGTATGTAGTATGTAGATGTAGTATGTAGATGATGTAAACAAGCCTCAGGGCAGCACATAGATGAATAGAAATGGGTTAATTTAAGCTATAAGAGGTAGCTGAAAACAAGCCTAAGCTATCGGCTGAGGTTTCTTAATTAATAAGAAGTCTCCGTGTAGTTATTTGGGAGCTGGCAGGCAGAACAGAAAACTCCCACTACACCTTATCCTGATCAAGAACCCATCTTATGGATGAAGCCGTATTTACTTTGTAAGAAGCTTCAATGTAAACATGTCTTTTGAGTTTTGTTATACTCACAGGGCTGAGTTCATTGTTACCTGAAAACTTTTTCTAAAATTTTGCAAATAATGGCAAAAATACATGAGCTAATGTCAGACTCTAGACATCCTTGCCCAGCACCAGTACCAAACTGGGCTAGACCCAGATTCATTCTTGTCTTTTCAAGGATCATTTCCCTGCTGACTGTAAAGCCTAAAGAAACCCTTCACAGAGCAACTGTTACTTTCACAATTAGAAAGAGCTTTAAAAGGTTGGAATTCACTAGCAAAAATCCAACCAACTAATTTCACAATATGTATTTCTACTAAGAGAAAACATCCTCTTTGCTAAACTATCAAACTAATAAAAGTCTCTTTTGTAATTTGTAACTCTGCTTGTAATAGGACCTCAAAGCTAGGCTATGTCACATTATCTCTGTATAACTAATTTATTCATCAGCTTGTTATGAGAAAGGCTAAGAATGCAAACTATTTTATGCATTTCTCTAACACTCATACACACTATTTTAGAGGAACCACTTCAATACATGGTCTCCATGTACAACTAGTTTTCTTCCACTTTTTCAATGTCCAAAAGTTAACTTTTCATGATTTCCAGATATATTAAATGTCTCCAGAGATCAGACTACACAGACTACAAGCAATGACACAAATTCCACCCTCCACGGAATATCACTGCTTAGCATTGCACTCACAACTATTTCAATATTCCTCAGCATAGTCTACCCTAATTCTCTTTTAACATCAACAAGGCACTTACAGCAGCAATAAAGCCTTGTGAGTTATTTCTCTCCTGTTTTATTTTATTCTGCTTTCCTGTAGGTTCTGTGCTACTCTTGGCTTTTGGCCCAAATACAAAGCACTTAACATTTATCTCCAATAACAGCCATTTGATAAGTTTCAAGTAACCAAGACTGCTTTTTAAAGGTACTGTGTATTTGTGATAAACTGCTTTATAAAGTATCTACATTTTCTTTTATTTCTTTCTGTCTCACTGATAATTATCTTTAATTGTTTTTTACCCTAAAGCAGCAGTTCTGGACCTGAGGGTTGCAACCCCTTTGGGGCTTGAATGACACTTTCACAGAGATCACCTAAAACCATCGGAAAACACAGATTTTTATATTAAAACTCATAACAGCAGCAAAATTATAGTTATGAAGTAGCAACAAAAATAATTCTATGGTTGGGGTAGGTCACCACAACATGAGGAACTATATTAAAGGGTGACAACATTAGGAAGGTTGAGAACCATTGCCCTCAAGCAAGGAGGGAAAATTATGATGAGGTTCAATATTAAAACTCAATAAATCTAAAAAAGACTACATATTCTAAGTAGTATGTGTCAAAGTAAGGGACAAAGGCACATTAAGATTCTCCTTCCCAAAGTAACATTGTTCTGAACTTGATGTTAATTTGTTAACCCAAATAAAATTTAGTGCTAATCGTTCATCTTCAAGGCTGCTGAAGAGACAGGTATTAATAATCAGTTTAAAGCCCCTTGTCATTTGATTTGGAACAAACGAGAGCATTTTCCACAGAGCAGGGGTGTTCTACTCAATTTCAAGGCAAAATCAGTGTTGCAAGGCTTGTGTCAGGCAGGTCTGGGAACTCGATCTGAAGAGTGTTCATGGCCCTGCCTCAAGCTGACTACTTTCACATGAGGCAGGTTCCCCAGGCCAGGCCCCCATGACAGTATGCACCCATGAACTACAAGGTAAGACAGGGTAGTGTCATCCTATGCTATTCTCATTCTCCACTGTAATTTACTTTCTTACTTTGTATAATAAACTCTAGAACAGTTATAAAACCACAAAACTTTCTGGCTAACAAAGAAATTGCATAATGGCCAATTTACTGGTAGTATATTTCAAAGACTATAAAGATATTACTCTAGAATGTTACATCTAGATATTTATCACAGTTATAATTCTATCTAAAAATTAAGTTTTCATAAATTTTTCCTAAGTCTTCATAAAACTTAAGAATAACAAATTTAGATACTATTATTAAAAGAGAAAGGTGATGTAAGTATTAGTAAGCTGAATGTGTAGCATTTATTTTTAAAGAAGGACTTGAAATAAATTTCAAAATATTTAAGAAGAAAATGTAAATGTTCTGAAAAATATTTATATTAGGTATAAGTACTTAATGGAAGTACACACAAAAGAGTGATCCCCAAAATTATTTTCTTAGCTAGTTGAGTGCGAAGTTGTACACCTGTAGTCCCAGGTTCCACTCAGGAAGCAGTCAGAAGGATCACATGTGTTCAAGACAAGCCAGAACAACACAGAAAGATCCCATTCCTAATACTGTCCTGTAATATTTTTAAATTACAGGGATATGTGAATATCCAATAAAATTATGCCCCCTTCCACACTGGGTTTGCAAAGTTTATTATAAATGTTACATTTACAAGAATCAGTGCTTCCTTTGGTCTGAAGCTATATTCTGTAAAGTGTTTTTAATAGACTAGAACTTTTCTATAGTGCTGAGTTAGAATGTATAGACGCCTATTCATTACCTAGAATTGAAGTAGCCATGAAGGCTCTTTTCGATTGTCATTCAGAACTACAGATTAAGGAAACAAATTTATAAACTAAATGTTGCATTCCTTCTTGTATATCCTATTCTTCTTGAAAATGGGTGATCCACGCTAACAACTCTGTTCAACCACAGCATGCTACTTCTGGAATCAGGTGCCTGCTGATGTTAAAGTGAAACAGAGTGGGAGAAATGTGTCAGGAGTCTGGCAGACCTGGGGTTGATCACAGGAAGTTACATACTCCAGCTTCCACTGTATCCTCTGAAAACTGGCAGGTAACAGAGGTGATCAGAGGACTTTATGAATATCAAATTTGATATTGTTTACCAAATACTAAGCATAGTAGCTGATACTTAAAATGTGCCTAATGTTTGCCTTTATTCCCCAAATAGTCACTGCATTATTTAATATTAAATTGCTAAAAAATAAAGTTTTTAAAAAGCTGCTTTTATTTCTGATAAAGCCTCAGTCACAAGTCAGGCATGAAATTGGTAGGCTCAAGCTGACTTAAAAGCATCTGCTGTTTGAGCTTGTTTCCTTCTGGAGTGACTGGAGTGTAGGTATGACTGACTTCTCATGTATGTAACAAGGCTTCTGACAGAAACAACCTGAAGATGTCAGGGTTTACTGGCTGCAGGGTTCAGAGGGCTCAGTGATCACACACAGGCTCATCTATGGCAGTGGAGAAGCAGAGGACACCTGGGCTAGCTGGCTTTCTCTCTTTTTTACTTTATTCAGCCCTGCAGCAGACCATCGGACAGCACACATATTCAGGGAAGTTCTCCCCAGTCCCAGGGATAATCCTCTCTGGAAATGCCATCAAGCACACCCAGAAGTGCTTTACTAGTCTCCTGGTTACTACACTAATCAAAACAACTGGCAATGAAGATAAAACATCACATATTTATGCTTACATCTTATGTCTATTGTATTACTGTTTTGATCTAAATTTCAAACTAGGCCAGATATAATTAAATCTAAATGAACTATTTTCAATCTAAAATAAGAAAATGACCTTACTTTTTCATGATATATTTCATGATTTTTCTTACCTAGGCATTACTTAAGGCTGCCCCTACCATGTTCCAAGTTCTCTTATGTCCTGGGCACATAATAATCCACAAAACAAAGCCTAAAACTTAATGAAATCTTTATTATGGTTAGGAAGACTTACAAATTCACTTAATACTGTAAGAACTTACTTCTCTGGAACTTCTCTTGGAAAAAATGTTTTCCTTTTCTATATGCAGGTAAACTTAAGGTTTCTGCCCCCTCAGGTCTCTACAAGGTATAAATACATCAAAAATCTTCACTAGCACTAAAGAATGTTCTAGCTTACAATGGAATCTTGTTTTATGGAGGTGAAAACGAAGGCAGTGGGGCACCTACTGACCCAGCACTGCTGTGGCACAGGGACAGAGCCAGGGCTTCTGACCCAGCACTGCTCCTACCGCATGGCCCGCCACTTAGAGTCTGGGTGAGATTTTAATACAGCACACGTGACACACTCTGAAATGTGTGTTTGCAGCACTTAAAGACTAAGAAGTGCTAGTCAACGGTTCACCAGCTTCTAGAAGACATTACTGTGTGGAATGATTCTGAAAGCACATTAAAGGGAGACTGACTAAATCTCAAATCAAACCCATGCTTTCCTCTCTAACTGCTACAAGACGTAATTCTCAAGTCCTTGTTACAGCTTACTAAAATGAAATAGGTAATCTCGAAGAAATTAAGTCATCACATAACCTTGAGCTGAGAACTTTACTGTCTGTGATCTCACAACATGAAGCTGACGAAGGGGAGCTCACCTGCTAGAGCCCACTCTCCCGAGCCATGGGTGTGCCCACTGTAATACAAAACATAGGTATCGTGTCTAGGTCCGTCCACTGTCCGAAGTTCCAGGAAAGCTTTCAGTTTGGAATGCAGAGTATCAAAAGACAGCCCACTTGTGGAATAGTCACATCCATAGGTCTCAATCATATGATATGCAAAAAATCTTTGGATAGCATTAAGCATGCCAGTGGACCTCAAATTTAACTCCTGTACATGTTCTGGTGGAAGCAGTGTTGGCTGACCATCAGGACTGCAAAAGGAGAAAAAAAGTGAAAACAATTATTCTGGCTTCTAGAGAGTATTAATTATTCTGTTACATTCTTATCTATCATCTATAATTGATTATCAAAGAACCATAATCAGTCATGCTAACGAAATGGCAAGTTTCTCTTCCATAGCTCCTTTTATGCTGAAAATTAAGTTTAGAAAACTCAAAACCCAGTTCTAAAACTTGTATTTCTTATCAGTAAAACAGTAAAGGCTGGAACAGTATCTCATGAAATACACAGCATTATTCTTTGTCCCTATTCTTATGCTTTTACTAAATGACAGATACTGAATAAGAACTTTTAAAAGCCGGATTGTACTAACTGAACAAACCTGAGTAGGAACTGAAAGGAAAGAACATTTTATTGTTGAGAAAACTAAATTCCCACAGAAAACATGGGAAGCAAGAATGGGATTATATATTTAATTCTGTAGTGAAAAACACAATCTTTGTAATTTGTTCAAAATGTACTAACTTAAGGTGCAGTCTAAAAATAAATTATCTACTAACAAAGACTTAGTTATTAAGACTTTTCACTAACGGAAGACTTTGACCTGATCTTCGAACAAATGGTACCCTGGGAAACACACTAAACTATGTTTTATAACTGACAGAAATAAAAAGCTTTTAGTGTTAAGGAACAGAAATCATCACTGGTCTCCTCTCCAAAAAGAAATTTCTATTAGAAATCTAAAAACTCTCAAGTTTACTTCAATTCTATCAATCCTAGTCCAAAATGTGTCAGTATTTACTAAAATAAAATCTTTTACATATTTCTGACATTTAATGGTAACCAGGGCAAAAATTAACTGTATATATTACTATTTCCACAAATTCTTTCTGCAGAACTGCCATGTCTTACTTTATGAGACCTTTCTGAAGCACATTCACATCTTATGGGACCCTTCTACTTCCAGCGAGCCTTCAACACAGAAGCACTGTTACAAATTTATTTAGGGGTTTCCTATCAAATACTGAAACCAGATTTTTAAAATTGTATTTCAAAATATCACCCTGACCAAAGAAACTATAAACAACATTTAGTCTTCAGAAATCATTTATGATAGAAACTATTTTCTCTATTGTAAATAAAATTAGCTATTAAAAGATTTAAAATAGTGGTGTTTGTAGTTTCAAATTTCCCTTACATTTGGGGGACAAAAATTATGTGGAATGAAACTACAATAAAATAAGTTTTTAATAAGCTTCATTGCTAATGTTTCATGCATGTGCAGAATTTTTCATGGTACAGAGTATTTCCACATCCTAAACCTCACCAGCTCTCCAGAATGTTCCTCCAAGAGGGGTGACAGTACCATTACTATTTTAAGTAAAGACACTGAGGTTCAGCACTTTTACAGTTTGTTCAAGGAACCAAGAACTGGAATTGCAGGCTCTTGGCCAGCAGACATTCCATTCTCACATCGTTTCCCAGGAACTTCATGACACCTCCTTAAGGAAGGGCCTTTCTTTCAAAAGTTCATGCAGATTCCAAGCTAAAAATATCATCAAAATATGTACATTTAATCTTGAAAATGACACTATCACTTAAAGTCGTTTTACACACAGGATGAAGTGCAAGAGCACTACATTTTGGAAGTAAAGTTGTGAAAAAAGAATCTATCATAATCACTAAGAGAACTTTAACAGTCGAGTGGTTACTCTCAAGCCCAACAGACCACAGTACCTGCAGAAGTTGGTAGGGATCACAATAGCGTAGCCAACAGAGGTTCCTCCCAAACAGTTCCCTAGTTCATGAAAGAGCCCATGAGCCAGGGACTCCAGTGGCAAAACAATGAGAAACATGCTCAAGAAGATTCCATTTGTGGGCTAAAAAAGTAAACAACAACATTTATATAGCTTGTGGATATTTACACGCATGTGTATTGACTCACGGTTTTTACCACTATGTTCAAGGATACAAATAACAACTCATAATCTAAAAACAATAATAAAAAAAAGCACACATTTGTAGACAGGCATAAATTATAGGAGCAATGAACCATATTGGATCCCAAAGTCTTTTGGAAGTTGTAGCAAAACACAGCACATATTTTTAAAAATTTGTTAACCTTCCATCCAAACCAAAAACAAAAATATAACAACTCTGATGTGAAAGAGAAACAAAAACCACCTCTACGTGTTCAACCCACATACACATCATTTTTCCATCACTTTTCCAAATACCATGACTACTGCTTTATCAAAGAGGATGCTTGAGGAAAGACTCGGCTGTCCCCATCCCATGTGGAGCCCAGAGAGTCCAGAAACTATGAGAATAAAACATAAAGGAAAATCAAGACCTTAAAGCTAAAAAGTTAATTTCATTTTTATATAATAGTTTACCTTTTAAAAACTACAAACTCAATTTGTCTAAATTGCAGATTCTAACAAAAAAAAATTAAGGACATTTAAATACCTTTAAAGCAGCATATAAAACAAGGAAGACAGAAAAACATTTTTAAAAGAAGCCAAGTTTAAATATTAACTGAAACAAAAAAGCAGAAGCAAAAAAGTGCCCATTTAAGTTGAAATAAAACAGAAAGATGATCATTAATCCCGTACTGAAGCTGAAGGTTTTTTTTTTTTTTTTTTGGTTTTTTGAAAAAGGGTTTCTTTGTGTAGTTTTGGTGCCTGTCCTGGATCTTGCTCTGTAGATCAGGATGGCCTCGAACTCACAGAGATCCGCCCGGCTCTGCCTCCTGAGTGCTGGGATTAAAGGTGTGTGCCACCACCACCCAGCTGTACTGTAGCTTTTTAATATTGGTACTATTCCAGATTCTTGCTTTGCTGCTGCACAAATAATAGGCCTATATGCAGGAACAAATGCCAACACTAAGTAGTGATTCATCTGATCAAAAGTAGAAAATTTACCCATAATAAAAAGGCAGATACACTGTCCAATTTGGTACACTCTAGTTTATCAATTATACAATATAAATTATAGTAAGTTATGATTATTTAGGATAAAGAATTAATTTATGAACACTGAAAATTATGAAAATTTATAAATGATTAAAACCACTTCAAATAGAGTCTTTTTTAGTATTTCCACATTTCATACTATGTACAATATACATACACACATACACAAATGTAGTGATATATGCTCCACCCATGACTTGGGGCTATAGGCCTGAAGAAGGCGGTACTTCTTGCCATTTTTGTATGTGACCTCTTAAAAGGTAAAGGAGAAGGGTCATGAGCCCCTTCTCCCTGATGCCTGCTTCCTGGTCTGATCGAACAGCATTTCTGTAAGGCCATTAATTTGTATATATTTACATCCCCATATGCCAGCTTAATGGTGTCTAAAACCCTATCAGTATAAATATGCTACACCTTACATAACTGCTATATAACTTATCCATGTTTTTATGTAATGCATGTTACATAATTTCAAAAGACTTTGTGTTTATTGGATTACAGTGCTTACACTTGTTGAATTAAAAATAACTAAATGGGAGATTTATCTTTTTAATTTTTTAGTTTATGTGTACCTGTGTCTGTGTGAATGTATATGCACGTGTGTGTGCAATTACATGTACTGATGTGTTCAAAGGCCAGAAGAGTGAATTAGATCCTTTGAAGCTAGAGTTATAGGAGAGTTATAGTTTGTGAGACACTGTATTTATTATGTGGATGTTGGGACCACAAGTCTGGTTTTCATAACTGCATAGTAACCATTTTTATAGCTAAGTCATATCTCTCCAGCCCCCAACAAAACTCATGAAGTCATCAGAAGCAAAAGAATAGAAATCTAGAGAACATTTTTTTTTAAATCTAAATGTCTAAATATTACTTAGGAGATCTTGATGTACAGTCATCAAAGTTCTAATAGAAGTATTAGATCTCTATCCTGTCACTGAGTCTCTCAAAAGAGACAAAACCACAAAACAATTAAAGCCATACCCTTATAAGAGTGAAAACACAGTTGCAAAAGTGAACTCAGGCAAATCTACTTATGCTCCCCTATAACCAGCAAAAGAGCTTTGAGTAACGAAATTCTGTGGTCTTGCCAAGTCTAAAAACATATGAAACTGTACAATGGCCAATTACAGAATGAAGACTATGAGTGGAGGCTTCCTAGAAGCCAAGTTTCCTAAACTCTCAAGAGCATTTCTGACCTGCAAAGGAGAACAGCAATGATAGCTATTTCAAATAATTGTGAAGACTCCATATATTTATACATACACAGCACAGAGAATGGAGGTTAGCACACAGAGAACAGTTTATAAATGGCACATCTTATTAAAATGTAGAGGATGATCTAGTAGTTATTTCTTGTTGGTTTGGTGAGTTGTTTTCTTTTGCTTTTTTCATTTTTGTTTTTGTTTTTTGACACAGGGTCTCAGGATGTAGTTTTAGCTTGACTGTAACTTGTCATTTAGGTAGGCTGGCCTCGAACTCACAGAGACCCACCAGCCTCTGCCTCCCAAGTTTGAGGATTAACAGCATGCACCACCACATGGCCCTCAACTTAAAGGCTGGAAGACCAGGTGAAGGAGAAAAGATAGGTATGCACAATTGAACAATATTTCAGTCAACTGTGGACCATACGCACCATTTGGGTACCTGGGAACAAGATATCCATTCAGGATCACATAAAATCACAAAGGAACTGTTAGTGGGTCACATATTTCCTATTAAATGCTTACTGCAAAGTGGTCTGCCTTGTTTACCCAGCAACAGCCCCTCACTGTGTGCCTGCTGACTGAATCCACAGGCCAGATGGAGTGACTGAGATATAATATAAATTTTCAAAGTATACGCTATGATGTTCAGGATGCACTGCTCAGAACTTATCTGTTAGAAACTATACCACACCCATCCTTCATGAAGAAAATATTCTTCAAACCATTGTTTTTGGTGTTTTCATGGGAAAAGAGCATCTACTCCTCTGAAGCGTTTCAATATTTTCCACCAAAGCATGCTCTGGAAACTTAACTCTCGATACAGCAATCTTAGAAAATGGAGTCTAATGGGACATTTATTGGTCATAAGGACAGGGAACTTAGAAATGACCCTCACAAATGAAATACTGATTATTATATAGGAGTTCAAAGCTGTGAAACATACTTCTTAGCTCTTTACCTCCCTCCATCTATCCATCCATCTATCTATCCATTGATCCATCGATCCACCTAGCTCAACTTTCACTATTGAAATTGAGCTTTCTAACTTCATACTGTGAGAAAAAAAGTCATTTCTTTATAAATTACCTACTCTGTGTTATTGTCACAGCAACACAATGTACTAGGACATCCTTTTTTATAGTGTTCTGGGAAAAGTGATAAAACTTTAGCTTCAAGCTAAAATAATGTCCCCCTTTGTAACTTAGACTAAATGGCTCTAAACTGGGGCAAACAAACGAAACAAAACAAAGTAAAAATGTGAATGTCACGTACTTCTAATTCAGCAGCAGATTGAAAAGCTCCCTATTCCCCATGCCAAATGAAGGAAAGGCTGCTCTTTCCATTTTGCTGGAAGTGAAATCATGCTACATTAATAGATTTCATCCCTTCTTTGGATGTGAAGCTGATACTAAACTTCTACCATACCCAGGGACTGGCCCTCTTCACCTACAGTGAAATTAACGGTATAACGGCTTTTCTGGTTTGAATGAAAAGGGCTTCTACATAAAGTTGCACCAATGGCTGGGCAGCGGTGGCGCACACCTTTAATCCCAGCAGTAGGGAGGCAGAGCCAGGCGGATCTCTGTAAGTTTGAGGCCAGCCTGGTCTACAGAGCGAGATCTAGGACAGGCACCAAAACTACACAGAGAAACCCTATCTGGGGGAAAAAAAAAAAATACTGCACCAAATCTCCAAATTACAACAGTGAGCAAGGAAAGACATGTAAAGCTCAAGATTTCAGAGGGGATGTCTAAACATAAGAAAATTGTCATGGGATATGCTTCTAAGTGGGATGTAGTCTCCCTTCAGCCTTCTGTTGAATTTCCAATTCCCATCAAAGCCACACTAGCTGTGCTATGACACTGTGCCTTTGTAATTGACTTATTGAAGGGAAAAGTTTAAGAGACGGAAGCAAATGGCAAGCAGGGAACATAACACTCACTGTGGGAAACAATGGCTAAAACGGTGCATTTTAAAGTCAGAATGAGCTTATGAGCAAGCCCCAATAGAGTTAACGTGAAATTCCAATTCTTTAATGAAAGTAACTGGGAATGAAACTACTGATTCATTCTGACAATATTAGAGAGGAAGAACTAACAAAAAAACAAAGCTACTTAAAAGCTTCACTTGTGTGAAAATTTCTTAGCCATGACATAAAAAAATTCATAAAAGAAAAATAACTGATGAATTAAGCCGTATCTATTTTCATCTATCCTGACCTCAGCTGACAAACTAGTCTACTTAAGTTTCTTTAATTTCTTGATTTTCCTTGTCATATTAGGTTTATACTCACCCAACCATTAGTTGGAGAGCTTTCCAGTAGAAATCAACCATCAATCGAAGGATCGGTTAAAGAGACACAAGCAAAAAGTTTAACACTTCAGTATTATTTTTTATAGAAACATGGAGTGAGTGTGTGTGTGTGTGTGTGTGTGTGTGTGTGTGTGTGTGTGTGTGTGTGTGTGTGTGTGTTGGGAACACTATTTAGAAATGTAAGGTAAATAGTTCAATTTAGAAATCTATTAAAATTCAAGTTAAAGAATTTGAGATAGCTGAGAATGGACTTGGATTGGCAATGTCATTCTCTCCAAAATAGTCTTACCCAACAGACCTCAACTGTTTCCCTTTCACTATATAATTTTCTGACTCTAAATCATTTGAAGTCACTGGAACTTGTATAGACCTGGTAGATGCTTTCCAAATTATGTTTCATATGAATGTTACATTTGCTTTTCATCTAAGGTCCAAGGAGAGATCTCGCATAGAAGTTAAAGGGTGTGTGAGTTGGGGAGGAAGGTAATGGGGTTAGTGAGGGTTAAAGACAACTATTCCATAGACAGAGGAGTATAGAAATGCTGCTCGTTCAGTATTTTCTTTTAGTGTTTTTTCCCCCTCTGAGTATACACATTTGCATTTCACAGAACACTGGGCAGAAGAAAGATTTTGAAAGTTTTCTATCAGTTAAATGACAATTAAGCTGAAAAGTCTAATTTCCTACAAGGAACAATCCCAACATCATACACAACAGTTATCAAGTAGCAGCCAATTGGGGAATATAAATACATTCAGGTAGATTTACATTAGTTTTGAACCGCTAAACCATTAAACCACTCAACAGGTGTATTGCTGAGCAGGATTGCATCAAGACTTTAGCAAAGCTCTTCCTCAAATTACTGAATTCCATTCTTCAGAACTTTAACAAATTCCACATGACTCAAAGCACAGATGTTAAGAACAAGGCTCAGCAAGCTTTTTCTATAATTAATATTTTAAGCTTTGGAAGCAAATAATAGGGTTTTTATTGAAACTACTAAACAATGCCATCTATGATGATAAAAATCAAGGACCAAGGAGTTCTAAAATCTATTCCTACATTTAGGAACAGTCCTTGAATACATAAAGCCAAAACAAACAAACAAACAATAACAAAAAACACTGAGGGGCCAGAGATGTTCAGCAGTGCAGTTACGAGTACTTACTGCTTTTGCAGAAAATCAAAGCTCAGTTCCTAGCACCCATATCAGGTAGTTCAGGACAGCCTGCAAATCTAGCTCCAAGGAATCTGACACCCCCACAACAGCACCTACACACACATCTACACACACACACACACACACACACACACACACACACACACACACTTTCTTAAATGAGGAAATACACATTTTAATATCTCTTAATATTGATAGGATTAGACAGAAAATTATCAAGGATATTGATACAAGAACAACATCACTACCCAGCTCGACTTAGCTCTTATTTATAGTATACTCTGCGCAACAGCAGTGTATTCTTTTTCATATTATTTTCAAGTGAAGATGAACTAAAACATATGCCAGGCCATAAACAGGTCTTCATCAAAAAACTAAAACACAAATTGTGTCCTCCAACCACAATGATAAATCAGAAATTTAAAAAAAAAAAATAGACTAATGTTGGGAAATCCACAAATATTAGGATTTTAAACAATAAAAATATATATAACCCATGGGTCAAAGAAGAAATTACAAAGGAAATTAGAAAATACCTTGAAAAGCAGTATAACACTATCTGAAAGATAGACATAGACCAAAATAAAAAAAAAACAGCTCGGGTCTGAGATCTCACATTTACATTTAATTATGGTAGACATATATGCAAAGGCCATTCAGTTGGGTAAATGTCAGTCTCCAGTCTTTTCAGTAAAGGTGCTGAAGCAACTAGATATTCATAAACTAAATAAAATTAAGGTCCTTATACTATAAACAAGAAACTAAAATAGAGCATAGCCCAAAATGTGAAGGCTAAAATGATAAAGCTTCTGGAATAAAATACAAGAGAACCTACAGTTGAGCAGATTCTTGTATAAAATACTAAATACATAGTTCATAAGAGAAAGAACTGATAAACTGAATTTTATGTTAAGTGTTTATTCTTCAAAAGTATCAATAAGAAAGTTAAAATATAAGCCAGAGTGAACAGAACATTTCTAAATTCTTAATCTGATAGGAGACTTGTACCCAAATATACAAAGATCTCTTAAAACTCAAGACAAATAGCCTAACTGAAAAATAGGTGAAAAATATGAGTTATTTAAATATACTCATTAAATGAAATACTTTCACTCACGCAAATGAGATACCACTTGAGAGCTAACTTAAGTGATTTTCTCAAGTAGGTCAACTTTAGGAAACACTACCATTAAAAGTTAATACCATGGAGATTGATTCTCCTAACATTATCTTTGCTGAAAGATTCCTTAGAAAGCTTTTGTGTAGTCCCATTGCTGTGTGCTGTGGATTATGTTCATTTTTAATAAAAAAAAAAAAAAAAAACTATCTGGCTGATAGCAGGGCAAGAAGAGATTGGGTGAGACAGTCTGACACAAAGGGAATGATGGGAGGAGGAAGGTCCGAATCAGGAGAGTCTAGAGAGACACCAGCCAGCCAGCCAGCCACCGAGCAAGCAAGCAGTACATATAAAAAATGAGGTAACAAGCCATGAGCTATGTGGCAAAGTATATATAGAAATATGGGTTAATTTAAGTATACGAGTTAGCTAGTAACAAGCCTGAGCTATCAGCTGAGCATTTATAATTAATATAAGCCTATGTGTGTTTAAGAGTGTCTGTGGAACAGGAAAACTTCCATCTACAAGTGTGTATACTTTACTTGAAGTATATGCAAAACATATATGCACTGGTATATGCAAAACAGAAAAATCTAGTGACCAAGATAGTATCTGGTTAACAGAATTTTATGACCTGGAAAGGAGTCATACATGAATGAGGCTGACTTGGCAAAGAAAAGGTGGTTAAGACTGGGAAAGTGGCCAACACAGAGAAAAGTGGAGGAGGAAGGAAAATTCTTGCTAGAGTTCTGACATCATAATTCTGAAAGTCCCTAGCTCTGGCAAGTAAAAAATGAGGAAGCTACCCTGAGACAACACCCAAGATGTTTTCACCACTTGCTCGACTCCCATACAGGCTCCTTGAGGCAGCCCACACTAAAAAGAAGCATCATGCCCAGGCAAGTGTTTCTATCTAACGCCCTTTTAACACTCACATCTAGAAATCAAGCAGCAGCAGCAAATTGGTGCAAAGCAATTGAACCAAGAAGAGTTGCTCTTGTATGTCCACATTCCAGCCTGAGGTACTCAAATTATACTGTTTGTCACATTATGAACAAATTATAAGCAAACTCTTTTCATGTTAGCCTCTTCTTCTCATTATAGAGTTATCCATTTTTAAGGGCAAAGATGTCCTGAGCTCTTCAGCATTCAGCACCATCTCTAGCTAAATGTCAATAAATACTCAGAAGACAAATTCATGAATAATATAGAAACAAGGGCTGAGGAGATGGCTTAGTCAGTCAAGTGCCTGACAAGAAAACAGGAGGATCTGGGTCAGGATCTCCATAACCCATGGAAAAAGCCAGGTGTGGTGGCACATGTCTATACCCCTAGTGCTGGGGAGATATTGACAGGAGGATCCCTAGAGTTTGATGGCCAGCTAGTATAGTCAAGTCAGTGAGAGACCCTTTCTCAAAAAAGAAAAAGAAAGGAAGAAAGAAAGAAAGAGAGAAGTTAAGAAAGAGAAAAAGAAAAAAAGGTGAAAGTGATTGAGCAAGATAGGTACTTGATGCAAACATCTGCCCTCCATATGCATGCAGATAAACACACACATGCATGTACATAGACACACAATACATACTCATACATAAATCACACACATATAACTTAAAAATTACTATAAACACAAACTCTTAACTGTATAGTTTGAATGTCCATAAGCATATTAAAAAAACATTTTGGGGCAGGAAATATATCATAAAATCTATTTTTCTCTCATCTAAAATTCGGATTCTTTAATCTTTATTTCAGAAGCTAATATGGTACTACACATATAATTTCTTTTCAAATAAAATCTTAAGAAAAAGGCTATGCCATAAATATGCTATACATAAGCCACAGAAGACAGGTATGGGTTTAGGCTGGTACCAGTAACTCTGGTTATGTCTTTAAAGCATAACCTTAAGTATGTCTTTAAGTATAATCTAAGAATGTCTTTAAGTATAATCTCCAATTGGCATTGACATAAGAAATAAACTAGGACCAACAACGAAACATGAGCTTACCTGCCAGGAGACTGCTCCCAAAATTGCTGTTGCAAGAAGACTAAAAAAAACTAACTGCTCTGAAATTAAGCAAAAATGACGCATCCCTTTGGATGCCATGATTCTATCAAGGCTATTGTTATCTGCTCTGTGGTTGATATATACTTTATGGCAGTCGTTTAATTTGGTATGAAATCCCCAAAGAGTTAAAAGAAAAATAATATGGCAAATCATCCAAAAAATTCCAAAAATGGAAAAGCCTGGTATCACAAAATACCAGAGGTGAGTGTCTCTGAGTTTAAATGCTGAAAGAATAAAGAATGTAAGTTCAATCATTCCAATGAAAACCACTGAAAGTCTCCTGCAAATTCTTCCACGGTACAGAAAAGGTTTCCACCTTTCGGTTACTGAAAGTCCACTAAAATAAATGTCAAGGAAAGGATCAGTTATCAAGCAAATAAAAAAGCATGCAAAAGCAATTGGATTCTGGGGAGTTTCCAATGAAGAGAAAAATAACAATACTGAAAAAATTATTAAGTTTGGAATAGCTAGAAAGGACTTCATTCTCAGGTCTATAATGAGCATGGCTAAAGCCATGACAAGCAAAATAACACTCAGAGATTTCTCCACCAGCATAGTTGTGCTGGCAATGGCAAACCCAACAAGTTCCAGAAACTCTACTGTGGTTAGTAAAGTGGGCCGATGGCGGATGTAACCAGAAATTCTCTCCACCAAAGCACACAATATCCTTAATACTATAGATGTCAGAAGAAGGTATTTGGTTGACTCTTCTTTCACGTCATTTTTAAAGGATGAATTATCAAGAAAACATAGAAGGCCGAGCAAAAATCCAAACCAGAGATTGGAGAGACTTAAACTTGCTGCTTCCATTGAAAAGTAATAATAGAGTATGCTGGCAATCCCCAGAACAAAGAGGCCGAGAATAAATATCACCAAAATTAAAGAATTTGCTGTTTTTTCCCATCGTACATAAAGACCTAAACATATAGCCACCAGTAAGTTGATTCTGGCTAAGTAGCCGAGATACCGCACGGAGGAGTGCATGTTCACTTCTCTATTGACTTCTTCCAGCCGTGTCATAGCTAGATAGAGACAGTGACTGAAGCAGTACCGCAGTGATTTACACATGTAATCTGGCAATGGAGGTGCTTCCCACACGTGTGAAAATGAACTTCCTGTATTTCATTCAACAAATCCAAGATGGTGCTAACTTCTATTCCAACATGTTCTCTGAAGTTTTCTTTATAGTGACCTAAAGAGAAGAAACATTATTGCACAGTTCATTTTATATACTATTATGATTTTGTTCCATCTTCTTTATACTAGATAAATGACCACCCACCCCCCTTTTTTGTTTTGTTTTGTTTTGTTTTTTGAGACAGGGTTTCTCTGTGTGTAGCCCTGGCTGTCCTGGAAATTGCTCTATAGACCAAGCTGGCCTAGAACTCACAAAGATCTGCCTGCCTCTGCCTCCCAAGTGTTGGGAGGCATTAAAGGCATGTGCCACCACTGCCCATCTATATTACATAAATAAGAGAAAAAGAGGTTCTTCTGAAATCCAGTTCAAAGTCTAATTGCATACATCTTTTTTTTTTTTCTTGGTTTTTTCAAGACAGGGTTTCTCTGTGTAGCTTTGCGCCTTTCCTGGAACTCACTCTGTAGCCCAGGCTGGCCTCAAAATCACAGAGATCCAACTGGCTCTGCCTCCTGAGTGCAGGGATTAAAGGCGTGCACCACCACCACCTGGCTAATTGCATATATAAATAGAAATGTTTTATGGCTTATAAATTCTACAAATTACACAAAGGAAAATGCCCATGATTTCTATTCATATTGATTAGACTGCATCACTAACTATCAGTGGAGTCTTCTTGTCAGTGTAGATGCTGAGCCTGGCTAATCTAGTCCTACTTGAATACTCAGTTTCACTTATATCATAAGCACTTGGATTTGTCAAAACAAAACGCCACTCAACTTTTAAATGGAATGAAGGACTTCATTAGTACTTCAAATTTGAAAACACTAGTATACAGAGATGTTAACTATTATTGCTGTCTTAATTCCCTAAATCTTATTACAAGACAGTCCTAAAAATGCTATAAAATGTCAGTCTTTATATGGTTTATCTAATAAACTTATCTAGAAATAAAATTTAACTCTATTAAGGTTACTCAGTCCCTAAAGCTGAGACATAATTCTTGTACTTTCACTCCTACCAAAATAGATTACTTGGATTATCACTTACTTTTCAAATCTAAATATTATCTATATAGTAAATCAATTGCTGAACTTCTTACTCAAAACTCATATACTGAAATGCTTACCAGGTCATGGTAAAGTAAATGAAGAACTTCTTCAAGTCTACCTTTTCAAAAGGTCACTACACTACAGCAATTATTTGCTAGGACCCAAATAACTATTTCAACTTTACATGCTTCCATAGGTTTCACCCAAAACACAAAAATGGTTAAAAAAAATTATACAATATATACGTACAGCGGAGTCAATGAGATAAGCTCAACTGAGAAGTCTTACTACTACACGAGTCCAATCTCTGAGGCTTATAATGGTGGAGGGGAGAACCAACTTCTACAAGTAGTCCTCTGACATACGCACACATATTAACCACACCCACACACACACACACACAATATATATAAAAAGATATATTAAAAGGATTACTCAACTATCTACTAGGTAGCTCTTCAATGTTTTCCAGTATACTGTAACACAAATATATAAAAAGAATTACTGAACTATTCACTAGGTGTTTTCCAGTATACTGTAAGAACTGATCTGTTGTAATAGCTCATGGTCATAAATACTTAAAAACCCAAAATATTCAGAAAACAAATAGTTCATGGTCTAGGGTGGGTATCAGTGCTAGAGTGTTTCTCTAAAATATACTTAGAAGGCATTAAGCTTGAACCCAAGCAACAAATGCACACGAGTGGAGGGGAGGGTGTGATTAGCTTATTTAAACTTTCCTAATAGAGGTACACTAAGACACACTCAAATAGAATCATGAGATAACTTAGAATTAACCCCTAAGTAGCATTGGCTGGAGAAGACTGTTTCTGGAACAATCTTAGGATCCCTAGCACATTTCAAGTGCCATTACTAGTTCTACTTTTTTTAGGTAAAGCATATTTTTATTTCAAAATCTATTCATTAGGTATTCAAGCCAATTTTCCTCTATTATGTTTCATATAAGCACTTCTTACCATGTGAGATTAATGAAAATGTCTGCTTTTTGTATATTGTCAATTTCTATATTAGTATAAGAAACTGATAAAATCTAGTTTTAAGAGGAGAGAGAGACTCAAAATATTGATGATATAATATAGGCTCAGAATGAGCACTACTAGACAGAGAAAAATTCACACATTATGCTGAAAGGTACCACACTCTACATTCATGAGACTCCTGTGTTTCCTGGTCAATATTCTTTCCCACTCTGTGACTGTTCAAACCTCTTTCTTCTCAAATCTCTTGACACCTACATCTCACTGAATTTTTATCACATGACTGCTTCCTAACAGTGTCATCAAAAGAGAACCTGTAAGTTTCCAATAAATAAATCCACCTCTATCTGTATCTCTGAATGCCAGTCAGAAAGAGTAGCCATTCCTTTGTGAATTTTTGCTGTTACAGAATGTCATTCTCTCCAAACTTTCACTTATGTTTAATTCATTAATGCTTAAGCATTTGTAGGTCAGCTTTTTAAAAAACTACTAAACAAAGGGGTAAAGAGAAACAAAAAACAATCTTTGTTTCCCCCCATCTCTTCTACCATATTCAATTTTCTTCTTTCTTGACAGCTAATGTTTGGTTGTTTAAGTTCTCATACACTCATTTCAAAACACGGAGCAGTACCATTCCCTTAGTGTAAATGCTCTGTCAACTTCTAGAATGATCAGCAAGTTCCTAAATATGATGGAACCTTTGCAGGATCCCTGCACATTGTGTTTAAAATCCTTCATAGTGTTGAGTACTATCACCTTCTGAAATCTTCCCTTCGCTTGGCTTCTGAAGTCCAAGGATCCATATTTTCTTCCTAACTCAGTGGTTTCTCCTTGCTTGTCTTCAAAGTTCTTCATTTTCAACCCATCTTTTGGTCACTCAACCCCAACCTAGGCTTTGATCAATCTCAATTACTTCCATATCTTAATTATATAATAAAAGACAATACAGCTGTAACATGGAATATTATGCTACCACATTCTTATAGGACTTAGTTTTAAAAGTCTTTGCCCATTTTATCTTTAAAAGATGGCCTGAACTAGAAATTAAAACAAATCAAAAAAGCATTATAATTCTTTTCACTTGAGCTGCCTTTCCTAATGATTTCATGGAAAATTCCAGAGGCAAATAAAAGCAGAATCAATCAGCAAGTCACTGCTAAAGTCCATTTTTTAAAAAATCTCAAGCTGTATATACAACTCAGAAAGAATGGTTAGTATTTGGGAGGCCCTGGGTTTGAACCCAGTAGTACACCTCCAACCTTCAATCCTATATACAACATTAACCTTCTTTCACACTTCTTCTACCACAATTTAATCTTCTCCAGCTCTTGATTTTTCTTTCTTCTTAGCATCTCTTTCACATTTCTACTTCTTATCCCCAAAGTCACCATCTCCATTTTGGCCACCATGATCTCATGCTTGAATGTTTTGAATGTTTTCCTTTTTTTTTTTTTTTTTCCAATTTACTCCTGCACTTCTTACACAAATTGTGTTTTTTTGTTTGTTTGGTTTGGTTTTTTGAGAAAGGATTTCTCTGTGTAACAGCCTAGGCTGTCCTGGAACTCAATTTGTAGACCAGGCTGGCCTCGAACTCTTCAGAGAGCTGCCTCACCTGCCTCTGCCTCCCGTGGGCTGGGATTAAAGGCATGCACCACCACCACCACCACCACCACCACCACCACCACCACCACCACCACCACCACCACCACCACCACCACCACAACCCAGCTAGAAAGTTGGCTTTTAAGACCAAATTTTACCATGTTACTCCACCATCCAAAATTCTCGAATGGCTTTCCATCCCTCATAGTACTATAGTCTAAGCTCATTCAGTGCCTGATAAAGTACTCTACATTAGATAGGAATAATTTTCCTACCTATCTGTTACTCTTCTTCCTCTCACTTTGGATTCCAAACATAATGACATTTCGATTCTGAACTACATAATTACCGTGCCCTCTCTGGATACACTTTTTCCTCCTCCTAGTCCTAACTACCCTTTGTCTGTCAATCTCTTCAGGTCTGGGCTTAAAATCCTTTTCTTAGAAGAATCGCCTTTCACTAGTCAGATAATCCCTGCACGTCCTCTGAAATAGAAAAAAAAAATACTCTTCTCTTTACCACGCGTTTAATGTCTGCATTCCTCACTAAGTCACAAGGTCTCTGGTGAGATTTGACTTCCACAATGCATGCTCAGTATCTAGCCAAGTCTGTAATCAAGTTAGCATTCAATCTGTTAAAAAAAAAAAGACTAACACAGAACTAATGTGGATAAAATAAACAGCTTTTCTAACATGCCACAACTAATACTAGTAGTTAGGGGAGATTCCAGGAATGTCTGGCTTCTTTGCTTTCGGCTTAACTCCAGCCTTCACTAAATTCACCAAATTTCTTTCGAAATAGAAAGTACCCTCCCCGTGTCCTACGGCAATGGGCTTCAAGACACAAAGTGTCGCTTTCATGACCTTTCAGTGTAAATCTATTTCTGTCCCATTGAGAGGAAGTATCGAAACCTGGAAGGACCACACTGAGAAGTCCGGGTTGGACAACCTTGCTTTGCTGGGTCCCTGCCAAGAACTCTTTAGACCCACCTCTTAACCAGAAGAATGGCAACTCAAAACTCTACGTTCCTCCCTCCGGAGCCGCAATGGTAGCTGGCCTCCCATTAGGCCTTATCCTAGCGAGGGCTGGGGAGACGGGGCCGGGACCCTGGCCCTCCGCCACCCCTGAGCTCGGAGAGAAGACGACACCACGGGACGCCCGGGTCGCGGTGACCAGGGACGCCCTCCCTTCGCTGTCGCCGGTCCCGGGCTCGCACGGCTCCCGCCGGGAGGTCGGCGGGGCGGGGCCTGGCCGGGTCAGCGCGGCCCTGGGCGGCGCCCGAGCCCTCGGCTCTCCCGGAGCCACCTACCTGACTCCGGTCGCCACCCACCCCGCTCCGTCCTGCGACTCAGAACCAGCTGGTGGTGAGCCGCGGGGACGGGAGCCCGAGCCGCCCTGGCTAGCACCGCTCGGCCTCGGTGGGAACTTTCCCGAGTCCCAGCACGGCCGCCATGTCTGCGCCGACGACTCCGGGCGGTACGGATCGCCGCCAGGGTCAAGCCGCGCCGCGCGCGTCCTTCCCGGCCCGGCCTCCTAGCGGCTCTCCACGCCCAGCCACGAGCCGCCGCGAGGCGAGGCAGGTGCGCCAAGGCCGGCGGCCCCACCCTGGGTCCTGCTTTAACTCCCACCCGGGATTAGCAGCAAGAGCAGGGAACCCGAAGAATGCCGAGGAAGACCAGGCCTCTAAATCTTCTAGATCAACAGCTATAGGAGAGAACCGAGACTGGGCCACCTTGGGTGGGATAGTTGCAAGTAGACTGCAAATATATACAAAAGGCGTTGCTGCTCTTTCATAGAGATGATATAATATATGGCTTTGCATATGATAATCAAGCCTTCAAAGCCCTTCTGTCTTTACCTCAACTTGCTTTTTTAATTAAGTCCGCCATTAATTCACATCCTGAATATCTTTATTCTACAGCCCTATCTCTCCCTGGCTCTGAGCGACTTTCAAACTCCACTGACAATATTAATTTGCACTCTGCTGTCCCTGAATTCACATGGCCATACTGTTGGGAGCCATATTTCAGAGCTGCTGTGATGCCAGGGTAAACTTAGGAGTTGAAATCTGGTTGCAATTTTGGTGTCTCCATGTATAAAATGGTAACAAAACCTTCCTCACAAGACTGTGAAGAGACAAGGAAACAATGTGTTCTCCATGCACACGATGAGTTTTCTAAAATATTCAGTACCTGTAAGAGCACGTTGTTGAGGAGGGCTTTATTTAAGACAAGTCAGTCGTCATTAAGTACAGGGACCAATGAATTCCATCTTGAAGTGGAGGTGGAGATTTCTAATCAAAATCAAGATCGTAGATGTGGGAATTTAAAGATAAGATCAGGATGTAGGGATGCATGAGTGGATGGAGAATCACAAAGAGAAAACAAGCGTTAAGGGGGACGATGATTCAATGACTAAGAAGTATAACAGCATTCTTGAGAAAAGAGCAAGGGTGAGTACTTGTTACCTAGAAAATGGGGAGACAAGGAAAAACATTCTAGCTAAACTGACTTCATAGCATTCTGCTGTGGGATGGTCTGTATGTCAAATTGCTTTGATTGGTCAATAAATAAAACACTGATTGGCCAGTGGCCAGGCAGGAAGTAGGTGGAACAAGGAGAGAGGAGAATTCTGGGAAGCGGAAGACTGAGGCAGAGAGACCCTGCCAGCCACCGCCATGACAAGAAGCATGTGAAGACACCGGTAAGCCACCAGCCACGTGGCAAGGTATAGATTTATGGAAATGGATTAATTTAAGATATAAGAACAATTAGCAAGAAGCCTGCCATGGCCATACAGTTTGTAAGCAATGTAAGTCTCTGTGTTTACTTGGTTGGGTCTGAACGGCTGTGGGACTGGTGGGTGACAAAGAGTTGTCCTGACTGTGGGCAAGGCAGGAAAACTCTAGCAACAGCATTCTTGGTTAAAACAAACAAACAAACAAACAAAAACCCACCTAGATTTTACAAGGGAATGCACAGTTGAGCCTGAAAAACAGTTTCTGAATGAAGCCTGAATAAAGTTTGGCAAAAAAACAACAAAAACAAAAACATGAAGTCCCCTTTCCTTTCCAAAAGCCCCTCATTCCTGCCTGCCTTCTGTTTCCATTTCCTGCTGCTTGCAGCTCTCAGTGAGGTCAAACCATTTCAAAGCCCTGGTCTTCTCATATGTAAACAAATACTGATAACATCTATCCTACACGGTTCTTCTATGGATTTAGAGAGAATATAGGTTTTAAAAATACCTTACAACCTTTAGATGGCTTATCCTTTCAGATAAAGCTCAAAATCCTTAAATAGGGCATGTGGGTGTTATCTGAGTGGTAGAGTGCTTGCCTAGCTTGCCTGATGTTCTGCCTTGGAGGAAGCACTGCCAGGGGGAAAAATCTTTAAATAAATACAGACAAATTGTGTACTTTTCACCTTCAGCCTAAACCCCCACACACTCCCCTGCTCTGCACTCCAGCCTGCTTTCATTTCCTCAACTGTAGGGCCATGTCCAGTGCTGCTCACTATTACATCAGCTTAGTTCCTGATAGGGAGTTAGCATGTTAATGTTTTTTTAAAAAACAAAAAACAAAAGGATCAAATATTATTGGCTCTCACTAGCTCTCACCACTTAATTTACATTAGTGTTATCTGTGTGTTTTTTTTTTTTTTCTGTGTCTCTTAACGTTACAGTTGCCTGGAGACCACTGAGTACATCAGGGCTTTGTTGAGACACATTAAGGGAAAGCTATTTCCTCCTGGTTAGGAGAATGGAATCTACATCTGGCCCTGGTTGGAGACCTGACATTCTGATCTGCTTGAAAGGTTGAAACATTCCATTTTGTCCTCCCTTAGGAGTCAGCAGAGCGAGGCCTGACTATGATTATCTTGCCAAAAGACCATCCCTCAGGAAAACTGTCGTGATAAGGAGATGGGTGGAATAATTATCCTCTTAGTGAGATAATGTACCTTTTCCATCCCAGAATTCTCAGCTGCTTGCAGAGCCTCTGTTGTGTAATTTGCCTGTTGATGGTCATGTCAGAGGAGCAGCAGGTGGCGACTGAAGTTCAAAGATTCAGCCCACCAGGAGGAAACTCCCTGAAGGATGAATCTCAGATAGGCAAGGCCCCTAGACCACAGGCCTGGAATGTCTTTTGCTTCTGCTGTGCATTTACGTATTTGCTGCTGCTATCTTTCTCTGGTATCTGGTATAGTGTGAATGGGTGTGGAGAGATCCCCACTGCCTATAATGTAGTGTGTTTATCTCATGGGAACATCCTGTCCTACTGAGCACTTTTACCTGTGGATTGTGGTGATATGTTGTTTGTGCTCTGACAATAAGGCTTGCCTGGAGATCAGAGTATGGAGCTAGCCACTAGGGGCCAGGCAGTAGTGGCACACACCTCTTATCCCAGCACTTGGGATCTCATGCCTTTGATCCCAGTACTTAGGAGGAGGAAACAGGAAATTATATGTCTGGTCAGAGAGAGGAAGTGATAAGGCAGGGTAGAGACAAGAGGTTGTCCCCTTTGGGTTTGAGGATTGGGCAGAGGTAGGAATTCTCTCTAGTTTGGGCTCCTTTGCTTCTGTGATTTTTCAGTATTTACCCCAATATCTGACTCCAGGTTTTTACTAAGACCAACTACAATTTGAGCTCCAGGTTTTTACTAAGACCAACTACAAACTGAACTACAATTTGACCAACTACAGTGGATTGTTATGAAGACAATTTCTTAAACTGCACTGTCTAATTGATGATAATAATAATGTTAGATTAAACAGAGTTTTGATGATAAAAAATAAAAAACAAGGAAGTGTCACACAGCTAGAACACAGGCATTTCTACTGAGAACCTATATAGACTGTGACTTAGCTTAATGACTAAAAAAAAAAAAAAAAAAAAGAGTCCCAATAGCCCAGGTGGCTTAACTTCTTTTAACTTGTTGGGCAATGTGGTCACAGGTTTGCGGGGGCAACATAGTTGAAACAAAGCTTTGAAAATAACTTAAAGTTAGACTACAATGCTTTTGTCAAAAAGCTTTGAGGTGAAAAACCCAAGAAGACAATCTAAAGTTTTAGAAAGGCACATAGTTGAATCGGGAACTCTTTAAGGTTAGGAGCAAGAACAAAGCAACCCAATTATCATTGGCTGACCTGCCTTTCTTGCTAGGATTGGTTGGTGACCAAAAGTGATGTTTAATTCCTTATACCCATTTCCACCCTCCATCTCCTGATATAAGAAACAATTGATGAATGTACCCTAAAGATTTAAAGTAGAGCTGCCTGATTCTTTTTCATATACAAAAGTTTAGATTTTTTATTCTTTTAAGGTTCCTTATAAGATTACCTTTCAAAATAAGTAATAAAGTAATTGGCCCTTTCTTTCTAACTGCAAAACACAGCCTGCCAGTAAAAGACCTGGCTGAGAAAAATATCTTGCTGGCCTACATGGTTAATCTATAACAAGTTGCTTGGGTATGAATGTATGTGAGTTTTGGGGATAAATTGGTTTTCACTTGTAACAGGTAAAATGTTTAATCTTGTAAGGGATATGGAAAACATGATGTTTTTTACATGTAGTCATTCACTTGAAAAACAGAATGTAACCACATTGTCATTTTTATATTGCCTGAAAGATTTTGCTGGGGTATATAACCTATAAGGGAAAGAATAGAGATAGAATTAGAGTTAAAATGGGTTAGAAGGAAAACATCAGGTATGAGAGAAGGAAATCACCAGAGGAAAATAAAGACTAGAGAATGCAAAAGAAAAAAGAAAAGGTCTGAAGGAAACCATCAAGAGATTGTGTGAGTGTCTTTTTCCCTTAACAACCTCAGACAGAAAAGTCTAGTACATACTGACTCTGAATTTCTCTTTGAGCCCTGTGCAGCTGGAGGCTGGTCCCCCAGGCAGCGATACATGCCTGCTTGAAGCATGATCCTAATAATCTTATCAATAAGAACCAGGAGTCAAATATTGGGGTAATAACTTGAAAGATCAGAGAAGCAAAGGAGCAGCCAGTAATGACTTCTTACTTCTTTGGATCCTCAGACTGAAAGGGGGCAAGATCCTGTCTCCACCCCGCGAGTACTAGGATTAAAGGCATGAGCCTCCCAAGTGCTAGTATTAAAGGTGTGAACCTCCCATTGCCCGACGTCTCTTGTTTACTAGTGGCTAGCTCTGCCCTCTGATCTCTGGGTAAGCTTTATTTGTCAGAACACAAAATATCACACAACACCTGCTCTTCTGTGTTATTGTTTGTTTTTGCTCTTTTGGAGGGGCCTGCCACCCAGCTCCCAAATAAATCACACACAGAGACTTATTCTTAATTATAAATGCCCAACCTTAGCTTGGCTTATTTCTTGCCAGCTTTCTTTAATTTAAATTATCCCATCTACCTTTTGCCTCTGGGCTTTTCCTGTTCTCTTATTTTTGTAAATCTTACTCTTACTCCATGGCTTGCTATGTAGCTGGGTGACTGGGCCCTGGAGTCCTTTTCCTTCTCTGGTTATTTCTTCTCTCGCTCCTAGATCTCTTCTATTTATCCTCTCTGCCTGTCAGCCCCACCTATTTCTCTCTCCTGCCTTACTATTGGCCATT
Organism: Peromyscus maniculatus bairdii; assembly: GCF_049852395.1. NCBI lineage: Eukaryota > Metazoa > Chordata > Mammalia > Rodentia > Cricetidae > Peromyscus > Peromyscus maniculatus. Next base: position 13,623,389 of record NC_134854.1, on the reverse strand, counting down.
CAGTTCTTTATTAGACCATCAGGTGTTTTAGACAGGCAAAGTAACACAGCTTCACATAGTTAAACAAATGCAACATAAACAAAAATAACACACCTTAAAATAATATTCTACAACATTTCCCTCTTTTTACTAAATGAAAATAAAGATTTAACTTTAACAAAGTATAACTACATACAAAAAAAACAGTTATCAAGTAAGAATTAATTTACAATATTTAGTCCATTTACATTTAGTAAATTCAGAAAAAGCACTCCACCATCCATTCATCTTAGTGACTCCAAAGTTTTGCACATAATTTATTGTCTATCATAACTAAGGAACTCAAACTATAACTATCTAGTTTTCAACTCCATCAAAGACCCAGAAGGATTTAATATTATCTAAAAACAGAAACATTTGGCTGCCTGGACAGTCACCCAAAGTTCCTTTGCAACATTGGGGCATCCATCTTCAGCCTACAGGCCTAGAGTATCTCACAGACTTTTCAATGAAGCAGGAAATTTGAAGGACTGTCCTGTCTTGTATTGGCAAAGTTTATCAGTCACTTTCCTCTGTGTCCTGCAGGCTATCTGGTGGACTCTTCTGTGAAGCCAGAATTTTGAAAGACTGCCCTGCCTTGTCTGGGCAAAATTCAGCAGTCACTTTCCTGTGTGTCCTCCTTGTCCAGTATGCAGAGCACATTGTCAGCAGTCAAAGGCAAGGACAGTTTCTTTGCCCAGTAGCTAATCTTGCCACAATGAAAGCAAACTCCATAAGAAGTTTTTTCAATGTCCATCATCTCTGAAGAAAATTGGTCTCATTGTCATGAAAAACATTAACAAAACATTTTAAATGCCATATTCTATAGGTCTTAGAAGGGCTTGAAAACCATTTAGATATCTAAAATATATCTCTATATGATCTTGAAAACACACCTAGTGTATCTACAAATTTGATTGTTATAAATGACTAATTACTAACCTATGTTTCTTGATTATCCTATATAGTTTATAATAATAGCTTTTGAAAACTAGAAATTTATCTTACATTTTTAAATGAAGTGCATAGGTACAATACCTTAAGAGTAGAAATATATATACAGTATAACAAAATTAATTTTAAATTTCTATCAATATACCCAAACCCTTTAAACAAGAGTAACACAACAATGCACATAGTATATTGTAATAAAAATTACCTCAAATTTGTATTAATATACCAAAATTCATGCCAATGCAAAATATCTGAGACTAACAGTTGTCTTTTTATCCTATATTCCTATATTCCCCTAAATATAACAAACATCCAAAGCCCACCAAATAATCAAAGCCTACCCACCCCCCACTCTTGGGAATATGAACCTCATGTTCTCCAAACTGCTCCCTGCTGTCTGCGGATGAAGTATCTTTAGGGTTCCATAGAGAATAGTTTGAGATAATGAACAAGTCCTGGGAAGACCAGCAGTAACCTTTTTTGATAGATATTACCTGTCAAGTTTCAGGAGGTCTCACCTGATCAAACATGATCCATATTAACCCTGAAAGAATCTACAGCCTCTCATCTCCTGTGGGAACAAAACTTCAAAGCATTTTTGATTTCCATTTGACAAATATGTTTTTTTTTTTTACTTCTTTTTTAAAGTTAAGGCACTCCTAAAGTATCTAGGTTGGTTCAGTTTTGCAGTCCTGTTCACAATTCCATGTCTGTCAGAAGCTGTTGTTTGCTCAACAACATTAAAAAAATTCAAGTCAACTCAATACTATACAGGATCCAGACTCCCTGTGTATTTCCCATTTTATGTGGCTTTTTTCTTTTACTCTCTCTTTAAAGACTTTATTTTGTAAACTATTTTTTTCTATGACTATAACCTTTTTCTTTCTTTCTTAAGCTTACTCACATTGTTAAACACACTGTAACCTGTTTAGAGGTTTCTCAATTTGGATCTCTTTTATTGCCTATCTTCAGCCTTTTGTGACCATATGAGCAAACCTTTAAACTGCTAACCTACACCTGGATCCTCTGCACTCGGTTCTCAGCTGGCTCTGCCTGCTTCTCAGGTCATGAAAACCAAGCGTGAAACTCGAGGCCGGTTGGAGGTTTGTCTGACCAAGAACTTCATTCACCCTTCCTAGAGCTCTAGAATGCTGATGCTTGCACGATGGCAGGCACTTTTACATAGTTTTTTTTTGTTCCTACTAAATGTAATGCTTCTCAAGGGCTCATTGAGAAACTGTCCAGCTGAAACTCTTAAAGGAGCCATGATTCCCACCCCCTTTTTATAAAAAGCTTTCTCAGGTCCTACATAGAAATACAGGCCCACAATGGAATGCCAAAATGTTGCTGTTTGTTTTTCACTCTTTTGGTGAAAAGCCCAGCTCCCAAATAAATCACACACAGAGGCTTATTCTTAATAAATGCCCAACCTTAGCTGGCTTATTTCTTGCCAGTTTTCCTTAACTTAAATTATCCCATCCATCTTTTGCCTCTGGGCTTTTCCTGTTCTCATACTTTTATAAATATTATTCTTACTCCATGGCTTTCTGTGTAGCTGGGTGGCTGGCTCCTGGAGTCTTCCTCCCTCTCTGGCTACTTTTTCTCTCTCTCTCCTAGATCCCTTCTTCTATTTATCCTGCCTGTCGATCCCTCTGATTTCTCTCTCCTGCATCACTATTGGCCATTCATCTCTTTATTAGACCACCAGGTGTTTTAGACAGGCACAGTAACACAGCTTCACAGAATTAAACAAATGCAACAAAAACAAAGGTAACACACCTTAAAATAATATTCTACAACACTTCTGAGTTAGGAGTTTTTCTCTCTCTTCTGTCTTTTTTCTTTGGACACTGCCAAAAGCCTGAGCATATTTTCTCTGCCATTTGGGGGTTCCTACTCTTTCTCTCAAGCCACCCTCTTCCTGCCATGGCGCTGCTTGCTGACCTCCATTCCTGAGCATGCCCCCTAACTTAAACGGCATGGCGTTCTCTCTTCATCTTCTCCATATCCTTCCTCCTCGTGGCTACCAAGGTTTACAGCCTGCCTACCTGTTGTTTTCTCTCAAACTCTAATAAAATTGCCCTTGAGCCCCTGAATCCACTTTTAAATCCTTTTATTGACAAGACTAAGAATCCAAAGGTGGAACGCCAATTTCCCTGGTAACAAATGGCACTCTACATGGAATTCTCCAAAATTTCTAGTAACACTACTGAAGTGTAAATTTCATCATTTTCATTTAATAAATCTAGGAGGCCATGGCAGCCACTGCATCTATAGGGTTGAACCACATTCCAATTCAGATTTCACATATGGAAATAAAAAGATTGACTGAGATTCCCTCGAGACTCTCATTCTGCTTCCTAACCAGACTACCAAATCTGTAATTTTTGGCCTTCCACCTCAAAGACTCTGTCTTTACTTCTGAGTCAGCATGCCTTTTGTGGATACTTTAAATGTTTTTCAGTTTTTTCCTTATGCACACCATCTGAAACCACTTTAGAGAAACTCCCACCAAAGGTGTCCAGTGGCTGAAGCTTGTGCTTCAACCTGTATGGCTTTCAGACTTGACCCAATAGGGGTGATACGGGAATGGAGAAAAGACAGACACAATTATAGAAAAGCTAGCATCAGGTAGGGCATGCACTCTGATGGAAACACACAGCGGCCTGGAAACTCAGGGGATTTATTATATACCTCTGAACAAGTGGGTAGACTTATGGTATACTTATTGTATGCCGGAGGAGTTCAGTTAGCTAATCTAGGTAGTCGGTCTCTATAAGTGATCAGTTTCAGGTTATAGTCATCCAAGAAGAGGAAGCTGTGGTTGATGATTTCTGTACACACTAGTTTTACTTAAAGGTCAATAGTTCTTAACCATCTATACTTGAAGCAGAGGAAGGCTTTGTCATTCCTCTGAGCCTGACTTGTTGGATGCCTGCCTAGCCATATTCATGGGTCTGATCACTGGGATCTCTGACATGATCATGCCCATTTTAACAAAAACACATTCACTCAGGACTTCATTTGCTCCCTACAAATTTGTTCATCTAATCACAAGTACCATCGGGGGAAGCTGATGACTTAGAAAAGCTTCAACTTCAGGAATGGAGTGGACTGAGGTAAGTTCTTAGGACAGTAGTGAGGAGTATGGGTGTTATGGCATCTGGCACCCATTATTAGTTATGTTATGTTGCAAGATGCCCATGCTTGATAAGTATAACCCTGGTACCAACTTTTAATCAGTTTTATGGGCTATTAAATCATCTGTGAATAGCTTCATGGCCAATTGTAGACCTTGGGAACTAATTATCCATTTGTGGTTTCAATCCATGGATTTCCAGACCTACATCCTCAGGAGTCCTTTGAGCTACCAAATATCCTCTAGCAAATTTATTTCTACTTAAATCAGTGATTTCTATTTAAATAGCACTAGCTACTTTGTGATGCTTAGTACTAAGACTCTTTAAAACTCTCTTCTTCCTCAAAAAATGACCCTCTGCCTTGTGACCTTGAACCCATTCTTGATGTTCTTATCATTTCTGTATACTTCAGAATATTTTGTGTTTGAAAGTACGTAAATCTAGCCAGGCAGTGGTGGCACATGCCTTTAATCCCAGCACTTGGGAGGTATTGCCAGGCAGATCTCTATGAGTTTGAGGCCAGCCTGGTCTACAGAGTGAGATCCAGGACAGGCACCAAAATCACACAGAGAAATCCCTGTCTTGAAAAAAAAAATAATAAACATAAATCTTTTATCTGTACAGTCCAGAGTGGTTAATATGCATAGTTGGATGCACAAGTACTCTTTCCATGTCACTATGTAAAATCTGACTACACTACATTAATTAGCATGAAGACTTAGAAGGGATTTTTCACTGTGGAATGGGAAGTATTCAAGGTAAGTGCCTGACTATAATATCACATAGGCAACTCTTCCTTCGCGAGAACCAAACCCCTCCCTTTCAGGCTTGGGGACCTATGAGGAAGAGAAGGTAGAAAGACTGAGCCAGAGGTGATGGATGACACCAAAGAAACAGTGTCTTCCAGAGCCAACGTTACTGATGCACTGATGAACTCCCAGAGACTGGCAGCACACAGAAGACCTGCACAGGTACAAGCCAGACAGGGTCTCAGCACTAAGGTGGGGAAGTGGACACCAAGTCCTACCCCTAACGAAGACACTGTTTGCGTTTGACACCTGCTGGCAAAAGGAAGATCAGTGTTCTCCAGCGGAGTGTCAATGGATAAAACAACTACACTCCAGGGGAGGCCCCGTGCTCAGAAGCTGTACAACACAAAACACACTCAGGGGTACTTCCTTTCCTTTTGTTTTGGCTTTTTTTTTTTTTCTTACTAGGTTTGGGCCTGTTTGTTTTGATTTTCATTTTTGTGGGTCGATTTTTATTTTTTGGAGTGTGGGGTTTCTTGGATATTTTGTTATTTTGTTGAGAGAGGAAAGAAAGAGAGAACCAACATGGAATTGGGTGGGTGGGGAGAATCTGGGACGATTTGGGGGAGGGGAAAAGCATGATCAAAATATATTGAATGAAAAAATTAATTAAAAAACCCAGAATTAGACACATATAAAGTGAATTGATTTACTTTTTAAAAAATATTCTGCTAGCAATGTGACACTTTCCAGGACGATTCCATACATCTAAACAAATGTTTCATACTTCTACAGGTCCTGTTTGAGCACTGCTACATGTCTCCTTGCTGACAAAAATTGAGTAATAGCATTCTGGCTGAGGCTTGCTTCCATTATAGGGTACCACACAGTAGTGAGGGAAGTGACAGTGTCCATTAATATTTTTATCTTTTCTTTTTTAAGTTAGCATATGGCTCTGTCTTTGTACTTATTAATTGTCTTCCTAATCTTCTCCCCTTGAAGCTCACCTATATTAATCTTACTGAAAGTTACCAAAAGGATCTAAAAATTGTGAAAGACTAAATGCAATTCCTTTCTTTCTTCCTTTCTTTTTTCCTTCCTTCCTCCATTTCCCTTCCTCCTCCCCTCCCCACTCCCTCTTTTTTTCTTTTTAAGTTGGGAGGGCAGTGAGATGCTTCAGTCAGTAAAGGTGTCTGTCTCCAGGCCTGATGACCTGAACTCTATTCCCAAAACCCACTGAATGGAAAGAGAGGACTGAACCCTGTGAGTTTTCCTCTGACCTCCAAGCACACACCAGTACCCAGCCCCTGACATCCACAGCCAAATATCTGGGCATAAGACAGTCGCCTGGGAATCATTTCAGTGTCATGAGATTTTGGGCTATGGTTATTGATGATCATATGATGATCCTAACAGCTGGGACAGATGTTCTCTGACACATGCTTCTTTACAGGCTGTCTATGTGCTGCATGCCAAGAAGTTCACCTAGAGCAGTTAATTCAGATGAGCAACACCTGTTAAAAATAGAGCCCTGTTAATAGAGAAGCAGGAGAGGGCAGAGGGAATAGCACCCGTGTCACGGGAAGAATGGCTGCTTCCATCGTATATTCCAGTCCTGTGTGGCAAGAAGCCAGCAGTGAGTCTTACGTAATTTCTTCCCTACAGCCTCTGTTGTTGTCCTTCCTCATAATCCTTCAGTCTGGACCTGAGGCTAAAGTCCGGTTCCCATGGGATGGTAGCAATGTACTATTTTGGTTGCAAAGTGCTTTCATCTATATTATACACTCTGTAGATGTAACCAACTGTCTTATTAAATAAGAAACACAGAAACAATGTAAAAGAGAAAGCCAAGAGGTCAGAGCTCAGAGCTAAAATCTCACCCTTCCTCCTGCGGTGGTCCCAGCTTCCCGAAAGAGAGCGATTTCCCTGTGTGTAAGTCGTTTCATAGTCATTCTGCCTTCTCATTGGTTGTAAACCCAAACACGTGACTGCCTCGTCACTGTCTGAATGTACAGCCCCCCAGGTAGGTCTTAAAGGTATATGTCTCCAATGCTGGCTGTATCCCTGAACACACAGAGATCTATGGAATTAAAGGCGTGTGCCACCACCACCACACTCTATGGCTCTAATAGCTCTGACCCCTGAGCAACTTTATTTATTAACATACAATCAAAATCACATTTCAGTACAATTAGAAAAACCACCACAACACTCTTTATAAAAATCCAACGCTGTAAATAGCGTCACTGGTTTACAAATAAAGTATTCACGATCCAGGGAAACTACAAGGCTTCAGGTCCTTAAAATTAACCATCATAGAGCAGGAACTTAAACCCGTTTTATGGTTTCAGTTTTGGATCCCCACTGGGGAGCAATCTAACAGTGGTGTTCACAGTAAATAGGAAAAGGGCTGAAGTGCTACTCTTGGAAACATCTTAGAACCATCTGGAAGAGTCTAAACTACATCCCCACTCCAGGTCTACTCTGTAGTAAGTGTTCTGAAGTGATCCTAGTACGCAAAGTCTCAAAGTCACTGAGCCCTTATCTTCATCTGTCCAGTGGCACTTCAAGCATGGTCCCCAGACAAGCTGCACCAGCTTCTCTCAGAACCAGTTAGAAAAGGAAGCATCATCCTCTAAGCTCAGATCCACTAAAGCAAGAGCTCCTGAGGGTAGATCCAAGATTTAAGGATTAAATTCAGACGTATATGGTTCATACCACTTAATATTGTTGACTTAGAATTCTAATTTTATCTCACTGTTCTCTGTGTACTAAAAAGTACATCTCCTATCACTTTCTATGTCTATAAAATGAAAATACTAACAGTATTTATTCACAGGGTTATGAAAATAAGATGAAGAAATGTATGTGAGGACTCTAGAACAGTGTCTGAAGGTTCTCAATAATTCACTGTGTGTGTGTGTGTGTGTGTGTGTGGTTTTATAAAGCAAAGTTGGACTTTATTAAATAAGGCATGGCATTTGTTAAGAAAAAGTGAATTCATGTTTCCATTTAAGGGTGGATACTAGAGAGTTGGGGGAGGGGAGGGAACAGGGCTTGATAAAAGGTCTAGTGTTGTAGTTGTTTTGTTTGTTTGGTCTTTGAGACAGGGTCGAATGTACACCAGGATGGCCTCAAACTCTGTATGTAGCTAAGCATGGCCTTAAGCTTCTGACCTTTCCACCTCCACCTTGAGTGCTAGGCTTACAGGCAAGTTCCACCTTAGTGAGTTTATACAAGGCAGGGGATCAAAACCAGGGCTTTTGTGCATGCTAAGCAAGCACTCAATCAACAGCTAACCTCTCATTTTTGTTTTTATAGAGATCAACTGAACATCTTTAACTTCTATCAGTCTTTTCCTTCTCATGCTTTTCAGATCAGCACCTTAATGTCCAGCACTCAGCAAAGGAAGAGAAGGTGACTATAGATATTAACCATACCCTGGCGTGCAGGTTTCCTGCAGAGAAATGTTGTTAGTTTAACAGAGATCTCCTTAAATGTGGCTTACCACTTCCACACCCTGCAGCTTCTAAGGTTTTCCATCAGTTTCCTACCTTGGACAGTTGGGTTGTAATACACTATGGTTAAGATTTCTTTTTCTGGTCATCATGTTCACTTGGGGCCTCTGTGTGTGACTGTCCATATCTTTCCAAGGATTAGGAAAGTTTTCTACTATTACTTCTATTGAATAGGCTGTCTTTGCTCATTTCTCTTCTCTTTAGGTATTCCAAAGGCAGATGCTTACTCAGTGTGCTCCAAAGGTCTTGAATTCTCTCAGTCTCTTTCTCTCTGTCTCTGTCTGTCTGCCTCTCTCTTTCTCTTTCTCTTGCACATGCTTCGCTGTTTGATTTGGACTATTTCAAAAGACCTAGCATCAAGTCCAAATACCCTTTATTCTGGTACTATACTGCTCCAGGTCTTTATATTTTTATTTGGCTTATCAAGTTCTTCATTTCTATGATTTCTAATGATTTTTTCCCTAAAATCTCACTCCACTCATTCATCTCCTACATGAATTACCTTCCTCTTTTGTCTCAATTTATTTAAGTGTGTGGTGTTTTGCCTGCATGTATGCCTGTGTACCACTTTAGTGTCTGTGGAGGGCAGAAGAGAGCAATGGAGCTCATGGAACTGGAGTTTCAGACCACTTCAGTCCCCTGAGAATTGAACAGGAGTCCTCTGGAAGAGTAACCAGTGCTCTTAATCACTGAGCCATCTCTCCAGCCTCGTTTTTCTAGTTGTGTTTTCCCTGTGTTCGTTTTTTCTTTTGTAACTGCTTATCTGCACTCTTTGTATCTCAAATGAGATCTCAGTTAGCTTCTTTACTTAGTCATTATTGGTTTATTTATTAACTCACTGTGTGAGTGCAGGTGTGTGGTGGTCAAAAGACAGCTAGTGTGGTTAGTGTTCTCTTTCCATCAAGTGAGCTTCAGGATACAAACTAAAGTCACCAGACTTGGCAGCAAGTGCCTTGACTCACTGAGACATATTACTGAGCCCTGATTTATTAAGTCACATCTTGCTTTTTCACCAAGGATGGCTTTAGGGTTTGGCCTTGCAAGCCTGCCTTTGCAGCCTGCTAGGCTGACAGGTGTGTTCCACCAAATCCAGCAGATACGTTCTTCACCAGCCATTTCTTCCATTTCAGTTTCTTTGTAATATATCATGAGAGAGTTATGCTCTTTTGAAGATATCACCCTTTTTTTTTTAATGTTTCCTATGTGGCACATTGAGATTTGTGCAATACCTTACCACTTATTTTTGGCCTTCTTAGTAAGCAGCTTTGTCTTGCAGATAGGTCTTCAGGTGTCTGTTTTTCATGCAATGTTGGTTTTAATTTGAGCTGGATACTACAGTGTAGTCTGTTATAGTGTCTTTAGCTGTGATTGATGATCCTGGGCATGGCACTTACTGTGGCAGGGCTGGAAAGAACCACTGTTCTTGGTTTCAACAGATGTTGTACAGACAGCAATGGATGGGTTTGTTTTCTGTATAGCCCGCTCCTAAAATAGGAGTGGTGGTACAACAGAATTTACTCAAGTATTGTCTTAAGGTATTTTATTTATGTATATCTGTGCATATGTGTGTAAGTATGCACAAGGAGAATAGAAGAAGGCACTGGATTCCCTGGAGCTGGAGCTATAGGTAATTATGATAGGTAATTATGAACTACATTAAAACTATGGATGCTAGGAACTAAATTTGGCTCTCTGCAAGAGCAATGTATGAGCTTAGGCTAAAGCATCTCTCCAGCCCCTCCAAAGGCATGTTGGATGCTCCCAGCACAGGCCGAACTGGTCATCTGAAGAGCTCCATGAAGGCATGGCATAGGCCTCATATATGGAAGGGGAAAGCGGCAGGAACTTCAGGGACCCTTCCATGGTGTCAGGTCCAGGCAGGACAGCTGGGCATTGTCAGACAAGGTGAGAACATGGCTGAAGTGGACAGCATCAAGGACTGTAGTTTTCTAAGGGAACACAATGAGTTCACAACTTTCAGTGAAAAGCCAAAAATCACAGCTAGCATAGAAGACTGGAGAGGTATGTTATTACCTACAGGTAGGAGAACACAACTTCCAAAAGTAGCATGCTCACCCCAGCAAATAAAAGGTGAGACATTTATTAGGAATGCCAATATATCTTCAAATGGGGGAGGCACTGTAGGGCTGGTACATTCCTGTGCATGCTCAATTTAAGATACATACTTGTGAGCATGCATTCTGAGGGTCCTATTTCAAGAAGGACGTATGGCAGAAGGGAGTGCCCCCATGGACATTACAGCAGAGTTGTGCAGGTCATGTGGAGAAGCTTAACAGCAACCAGTACTTGCTAGTGACTTCTGGCTTCCACCATCATTTGTTGTCTACTGCAATGCATTAGGAGAGAAGCAGCAAAATGCAAGTCAACCTGACTTTTGGAAGAGAGAAAACAGGCTCCGGCAGACTAACCCTCTTCCCTAGACCCCACCCCTAGCAGTCCCAGCTTGCTTAGTCATGAACAAGAAAAAGAGCACCCCTGAACCACTCTCCCAGATCCTCTGAACTTTTATGGCTACTAACAATTTCTTCCTTCCTTCCTTCCTTCCTTCCTTCCTTCCTTCCTTCCTTCCTTCCTTCCTTCCTCCCTCCCTCCCTCCCTCCCTCCCTCCCTCCCTCCCTCCCTCCCTCCCTGTTTCTTTCTTTCTTTCTTTCTTTCTTTCTTTCTTTCTTTCTTTCTTTCTTTCTTTCTTTCTTTCTTTCTTTCTTTCTTTCTTTCTTTTTTTGTTGTTCTCTTCCCCATCTACACCTGCTCAGAAGCGGGATTGCTGCTAGACCTGGGCAAAGATCCTTTAGAGCAGTTATTCTCAACCTGTGGGTCGTGACCCTTTGGCAAACCTCTATCTCCAAAAATATTTACATTGAAATTCACAACAGTAGCAAAATTACAGTTACGAAGTAGCAATGTAAATAATTGTTTGGTTGGGGAGTCACCACAACATGAGGAATGTATTAAAGGGTCACAGCATTAGGAAGGTTGAGAACCACTCACTGCTTTAGGGGGTTCCCTTTGCCTATGAACAGGAGAGTTGAAGCAAATGCTGGTGCTTCAGAGCTATCAGGTCCCACTTAGCAGGGTAGCTGGAGTCACGCTGGTCCTTGCATCCACTCTACTAACTGGTCCTTGAGTGCTGCACATGGAGGAAGGGGATGGCATTAATACTGTGGATGGCCTTTAGCCCTGGCACTTGTAAGAATCTACTTGCAGCTGCCCACATTGGTCTCTGAGGGCACCCTCCCTGATGTCCTGAACCTTGAGTGTGACACTGTTTCTCTCCAAGGTGTTGCCACACCTACTCTTTTTTTACTGCAGGCAGGGCACCCATGGGGCTTAGGTCATAGTCATTCATCTGCACCATGTTGGGTTTATAAGGTGGTTACTCTCTGGTCCAGTGCAGGGGAATAAGTGTGACTCCAAAAGATGAAAATACATGGCACTTTCTGATCCCAAGAACATTTTGATGGAGACAAGGGCTGTGTTCTCAGAATGACTGCTGGGCTACAGCACCTTGACAGATCACTGAGAGATGACGTGAGATCCTTTTCTCCAAAGCAAGGCTCTTATACAGATTTTGATTTACTTACTAAAGTGGGCTACAAATCTGTGAGGATTGGAAAAGTAACACGGAGAAGTGGCCCAGGCTGTGGAGTCAAGGCTGCAGCTGCCGGGCCCTTGTTTTCCTTGATACAGAGTCACCTTAGGTTTCTGACTCCTACAAAGTTCCTGTCTCTCTCTCTTGCTGATTTCCAGTTTTTCCTACTATTGTGCCCCTCAAAATGTTTGATTTTTTTTTTTTTATGGAGGAGGTTCAGTTCAGTTGTCTTGTCCTCTAAATATGACTTTTGAAGTTAGATAGTCCAGAGTTAAATCTAGGTGGATCCACTCTTTTATACCTAAATTTAGACCATAGGCCATTGTTTTTTTAATCTTCTCTTTATGTACATGTTTGTATGCCTCCTTGACTATATGTGTACCACATGTGTGCAGTGCCTGTGGAATTAAACCCAGGACATCTGAAGAGCAGCAAATGCTCTTAACATTTGACCCATCTCTCCAGTCCAGTTTTTAAACCTTTTAGTGGGACATTTCACACTCATATTTACAGAAGAGGGGAAGATGGTATAGTAGATAAATGATTGCTGGAAATAAATTCTTATGTTCTAAGAAATACTACCTGGCCATCTTAAATAACATCATAGGCATGTACACCATCTTTTTCAAGCCTCACTTTGATTTAGAAATGAAGCACATCCAAGGTATTACCACTGTCCAGCCATATTTAATCCAGCATTCACCAGTGATGTGAAATGCTACTCCTTACATTGAAACATTTGAGGCAGTAAAACATTTGTTCCTTAAAGTACTTGACGTTTTGAAGTGAGAAACAGATGCTAACAGTTCAGTGAATGTTGTAAGTAAAATTGAGAAGATGGTTTGTGACCTTGAGTCTCATTTTGCATCCCCACATTCCAGTTGGCAATTTCTCCAGGCTCAAAGGGGACTCCTTTGTTTATAATTTTGGTTATACAAATTCTAGATCACTGCTTTTCCTCCCCATTAAAAATGCCTTTTTCTACCTTCCACAACCCCAGGTTCCTACTATTTCCTCAGGCACCTGCTCTCTGGTATTTTTTTCTGCTAATAGTCCAGTGAGTCAGAATAGAAAGCTCCCTTCCTGGGTAAGCCATTTCTGTGTCTTTTTAAAAGGATAGAATTCTCATTGTGTTTGTTGATTTCGTATGTGCATATAATGCATTCTGATTATTCACAACCCACCCATCCAACTCCTCTTCCCTTCCTTTTCAAAGTTTGTCTTTTAAATTTTGTTTTGTGACCCACTGAGTTTAACTCTGATCATTTGTATGACTGTGGGTTTAGAACTGACCATTGGAGCCTGCTAGGGTCACCCACAACAGAAGGCACACAGCAGACAGCCTCTCCAGAACCCACAAGTGCCCAAAAGCTCAGCAAGGAGGAGCAGAGTCCACACATAAGTAGCTTTTTTTCTTGTAGACTCCAGTATTGGTGAAATTATGAAGGCAACTCCACATAGTTAAAAGGGAGGTTTATTTTGTGGGGTAACTCACAAATGAAGGGATAGGTATCAGCGTCTGGGAAAGGTGTAGATTTCCAGGGAATGTAAACCTGGCCTTGGGGAATAGTACTCCTGGTTTCCTAATCAAAGGTTTGGTGCAACTTGAAAAAGATGATAGTTTTTTGATGATTTACTCATCCCACCTTACTTTCCCCTCTCTCGAGACCTCATCCAAACAGACTTGTTACTGGAGTATGAGAGAAAGCTGAATAATAATGGCCATAATCATGTTTGTATTCATTTTTTTTCTTGGAAAAGGGATCGAGAATTAACTGTAAAAGGTATTTGTAGGTCTAGGGATGGATGTAAATCCTGTAACAACTTCATATAGAATAGTTCCATATCCACAAACCTTTTCTTCTTGGTAGCTTATTCTTCAAATCAGCTTCAAATACTAAAGAGAAGGGTACTGACATTAGGAGAGGAAAAATGATGAACTTGGTTGTGACCATCTTCAGTAGATGCATGGTATATATGCAACACAAAGATGCAAATCTATTTTTCTGACTTTTCTAAGGAGTTGAAGACAAGCATGAATTTAGGAAATGCAATTGCTCAAACACTATCCTGTTTTGAGCAATGCTCTACTGCTCTTATAATTTTCACAGACATTTCATTCTAATGTCAATAAATTAATTTGATAGCTTTGTAATTAATGGAAAATAAGAAACAATTCTGTAGTCAATGCCTATTGCCCAAAGCTTTGTACTTATTTCTCTTTAGCTTCAAACATGAAAAACTTCAGTATATTAATTTCAGTATCCAAACACTATATAATTGAAAGTCCCTACTTCTCCAATCTCATCTATACGTGGTACATGCAGCCAGTCCTTTGTAGTGCATTTTGATTTGTCTCTCCTGTTCATAGCTTTATTTTGTCACCATTTAAATAACTACTTCTGTTTCTAGGCTGGGTGACTACACAGTTCTCAATTGTGAACAATCAGTAAAGCCTGCATTTCAAAAGAACAAGAAGGGTGAATCAGGCAGCAGATGAATCCCAGTCCCCTCATACAGGCAGAGGAGGCTAAGGAACGGCTGCAGAAATGAAGTTATTTCTTTACGTGGAGTGTATCATATGATTTGATTGGGCATCCTTTATTTCTGCTATTATGTATTTCCTCGGCTTTTTTATGTCAGGTTCTCAGACTGATCATCCTTGGTTTTGTTCTAACCTAAGAAATACAACTCCCTGTATTTTTATTGTGTCTCTTAATGTTCCAGAAATGGTCCTTCAATTGTATGCTTTTCAGTTTTCTGTCTCTTTGTTGTTGTGCTATGTGTCTCTTAGAAGAATGTGCATATCCTGCCTGATGGGTAGAGTACCCTGTATGTATCGTTAATGTGGTTGATTGATGGTGCACCTAAGCGTTTTTTAAGGTAATTTTTTGAGATTATAATATAATTACATCATCTTCCCCCTCCCTTTCCTCCTACCAAACCTCCCCTTGTAACCACCCTCCACACACACATACCCTTTGTTCTCTTTCAAATTCATGGCCTCATTTTTCTTCAATTGCTGTGACTCACACATATGTCTACCTTGCAGAACCGCTTTACTAAACCAGCACAGTCCCTAACTGTGTCCTCAGCCCTGCATCAGGAAACATCTCTCTGCAACAGATGGAGACCATTACAGAAAATCACAACCAATCAAAATGCGGAGTTGTGCAGCCTAGTTCCCAACCGACACAGCTACACACAATTCTGTACCTAAGACTCAGGAATCATAGGAGAGTGAATGGAAAGATTTAAAGAGCCAGAGGAACAGGGAGTTTTCTGTGAGATTGAGAGACAGATTTCCTAGAAATGTCCGAACCTATAACCATGAAGTCTCACCAACAGGACTTCCTAAACATGTCCTAACAAGGACACCACCAATAGACATGCTTTAGCTTAAAAAAAAAAAAAAAAGTCTGTGGGTTTGTTTTTTTTTTCTACATGTGTGTCTATGCATCACACACATCCAATGCCTATAGAGGCCCAAAGAGGGTGTCAAATCCCTAGGACTTGAGTTACAAATGATTGTGAGCTGTCATGTGTGTGCTAGGGAGCTGGGGTGCTGGGAATTGAACCTGGGTCCTCTGGAACAAGTAGCCAGCGGCTCCAAACCCCCCTTTGAAATAACTTGTAATTTTACTTTAACTTTGAAATTTTAGGTTTGAAAACCTGTCTAAATATCCAAGTGGGGGACTGAAGTCTCCCACTGTTGCTGTGGTAGGTAATCTCTGTGACCTTTTAGTGCTTTTCAGTGTTTGTTTCATGAAACTTGAAGCTCAAGGTTCTGGCTAAATGTTTACAAGTGTATTCTCTTGGCTTGTTTTTCCTTTATAAATACATAGTGCTGCTCTTTATCTCTTGTGATTAGTTTTGAAGTCTACTTTGGCAATTCAATTCCATCCTTTGGTACTTAGATTTTCTATGTCTTCGCTGGTGTGTTTCATCAAGGCAATAAATAAATGGCTCTTAATTTTATTCCAGACAGTTCTGTATCTTCTTCATTGGCCAACTGAGACCACTAATATTTATTGAAAGGAGCCCGCTAATGTCTAAGGACTTGTTAGGTGATGCTGCTGACCGGAGTGTTGGTATCTCTTTTATTTCTCTCCTACTAGTCTTGAGGGTTTACTGTTTTGCTGTTAGACATGATTGATACTTTCCTGGCTTTTTTTTTTTTTTTTTTTCATTTGTTTGTTCCTTTCCTGGTGTGCCCTCTGATGTGTTTGCCTAGAAGCTGTATTTCTTCCTCCTCCAGGCAGAGAATTCCTTTCAGAACTTGCTGGAATGTTGGCTTGGTTGTTATGAATTGTCTTGACTTGGTGTTTGTCTTGAAATATGCTTATCTCTACATCAATTTTGAAAGATAACTTTGCTGGACATAGCATTCTTGCTTCATACTTACTTTACTTAGCTTGAAACACCATTCTGTATTTTTCTGGCTCTCAGGATTACTGATTAAAGGTTTGAGGTTATTATAATTCCTACTTTTGTGAGTTGATTGTTTTCTATTACCACATTTAGTATTACTTCATTTTTTTTTTTTTTGACATCTTGACTATAATGTGTCATGAAGTTTCCTCTCTTGGAATATCTATTTGGAATTGCAGATGTCTCTTGTGCTTGGATGTCTACTTCATTCTCTAGGCTTGTTTTTGCTATAATTTCATTTAACAGCTTATTCCTTTTGATTTTAATGTCGATTCCTTTCTTCTGTGACATGAAGTTTTATATCTAGACTCTTGAATGTATCTAAAACTTCTTGGAAGTACCGATCATGCTCTTTAATGTCCCCCCCCCCAACATGTCTGATTATATTATTGTTTCTTATCCTTGCAATTCATTTTCCTGCATGGCATAGTCTGTTGATGCTTTCTAGTTATTGACCCTTTCTTTCCAGTATTTGTTTTGTTCTTGTTTAATTTCCCTCCATAATTCAGACTCTGTCTCCAATTACTGTTTAAAATTTACTTTGGAGATTATCCTGTCAAGGTCTTGGATTTCCTTTGTTTGTGCAACTGTTTGATTCCTCTGTATGTCATTAACTCTTTTACAAAGTAAGATTCTGAATTCTGTCACAGACACTTCAGCTATTTCTGTGATTTTGGACTCCATTACAGGGGAGTTGGGAGTTTGGAAATGGTACACACATACACGTGGGCAAACACTCATACACATAACATAAATCCTTTAAAAAATAAAGCTAAGATGGAAAATATTTCTATTAAATACAAATTACTATTAAGTAGAGTTACAAGTAAGAGGAATATTATCTTAACAAGACAGGTGTGGTGGCTCATGCCTCCAATTCCAAGAGTTAGGAGACCAAGGCCAGAGAATTTCTGGGAGTTTGAGGCCATCTTAGACTACATGGTAAGTTTGTTTCAATAAAAGGAAATAAATACAACAGACAAAACCCCCAACAAAACAAACCTCAAAACACACAGTGAGCTACTGAAATTGTGGGCCTATTTTTAGAATAAAGCATTCAATTTAAGGATACTACATTCAAATCAAAGTTAAAGCTACATCAAATACGTTCCAATTGTTGAAATTTGCATTTCTCTATCGAGACATGAGCATTGTTTAGGAAACTTCTCTCCTTTATAACACTTGTAGGGAAGGCCTAAAAGTTACTGCAATTGCTGGCTATGGTAAAATGCCTCTCCTCTGGGCACTGCACAATACCAAGACTGATACTGTCAGGGGTCAGTGTTCACAGTGGATCATGTGATTTTTCTCCATTGACTACTATAGATACTATGAGAGCTTCTACCTTTGTTATGTAATAATGTGAAACACTGGTGTTTTATTAATGTAGTGCAGGAGATAGAAGCTGGGGCCTTGTGCATGCTAAGCACATTCTCTCCCTGAGCTACCTTCCCGCCCAAATCTTAATTCTACCCTCCACTGACTGCTTACTGAGGAGTGTCACTGCTGTACTGAACTCAAGGAATTGTGGGAAATGGACAAGTGCTCCAGTGTGTTTTTATTACTTTTACAATCAGATTTTCTACTTAGCTTGTGTTTTCTGGAGTGCTGAGCAATCCTATCTGCTGAACGGTTCTTGTGCTTGTGAGCATGTGTTTGTGAGTGTTTAAAACCTTCTGCCCACAACTCCTATTCCACTTCTGGGAAATAAAGGCAGGATTCTAAGCTGAAACAGGAAACCTATAGGATCAGTAAGCAGTCGTTCCTCACACAGAAAATGGGACAAGGATGCTTGACTTTTCCATTATATTATAAGCGCCAAGAAAGCTAGGGGACTATGGTCAGTCCCATGCCTGCTGCTTCCCCAGCATATTGTACACAGTAAAATACGAACAGTTGTTCAATTAAAAATCTTTCATGAGAAAGCTGAACACTGGCCTAAAGGGGCAGATATACTTAACTATAACAACTGCCATCACATTTTATTTTCATTGAGAATCAATGACATATGGTGGACATATACTTAATAAGAATGTCTGCTGGTATTTCATGAAGATGGCAGTGTTCGTTAACTGAAAATCACCTGCACTCTCTGGATCTCTGGAGTGAATTTATGATACTAAATTGCCAATCAGCTTTCAAATTTCTTGATGAAACACACCAAAGATCAAAAGCTTTGCTGGGCAGTGGCCTTGGAGGGCAGTGGTGCTGTACACCTTTAATCCCAGCACATGAGAAGCAGAGGCAGGCAGATCTCTGAATGTGAGGGCAGCCTGCTCTACAGAGCAAGTTCCCAGGCAGCCAAGGGCTACAAGAGAAACCCTGTCTCCAAAAACCAGAAACAACAACAACAACAAAAAAGCCTTTCAGTTTACAAGCAACAGACAAAGAATATTAGAAAATTTAAATTTTTTTTAATAAATGTGCTTTGTTCACAAAATGTGAAAAAATACAACAAACACGGACGTACATTTTCAGGTATACTATCTCCAACCACTTTGCAACTATGATAAAAGCACATGATCTGTTCACAATCCCGATGAGCCCAACCAACCACATGATTATCGTCTGTTTTTGAAATAACGGATTATTTTGGAGGGATTGCTGTAAATGTGACGGGAAGTCCCTTAAATTATTTATATCCAAATGAAACCATTTTTAACGTACCCATACAATACTGAGAGGCCCTACTAACTTCACTGGTCACTACTTATATAATCTGGCCCCAACCCAGTGACTGCTCATGTTTCAGCACTTACACCCTCAACTGGCCTTGTGGAATACGTATTGGCGTAAGTTCTAATTTGAGTAAGCTGAGTTTACAGTAACAAATGATATAAAATCAAACATATTTATACTAAGTGGTAGTAGTTCTTATAAAGAGATATTTTTAAGTACTACTTAAAATACATCATGCACACCTTGGAAAAAGCAGACTCAACATCAGTAAACAATCAGAAGAATGTATAGCACCAACATATTTTGCTGTAGGTCATACCTAGATCAACTTTCCAAAGCACTGTTTCATTTACTTTCAAAGCAATTTCATTTGGTGTATTGTTTTGTTTTCTCTTAGAATTGTAATTAGTAAATAAAACAAGAGAATATGGTAAGAGGGATGCTACCAAAACATAGTTTTGTTTTATCCTGAATACAGTGCGTTTTCATTCTTTGTCTTTTCTTTTGAGGGAGCTCTAAGATATTGTCCTGTAGTGCCTAAATGAAAAGAAATATTAACCCTAATAATTATAGAACTGTATGCTATTGAAAGCAAATGAAAAATTTCAAGTTACTTATGGCATATTTGAACAACCAATGTTTATTGCATTTACACAACTGACCTTTCTAAAATTAGTTATAATCATGTCACTTTCATTAATTTAGCATGTGAAACTGAACTTGAAATATTGGATATACACAATGAACCTATCTTAAAGGGTAAGTTTATGTATTTCTAAATAAAATTTGACATTCAAAGTTAACTATAGCAATTCACAATAAGCACAAAAACATCAGTTTACCAGAGTAAAGAAGTGCAGTTTATGAAATTTAGGATTAACTACTGAAAATGCAAGTTTCCTTTTAAAAATACACACATGCACACGTGTGCGCAGGCACACACGCTTGTGCGCACATACACATACACCCACACACCCACACACACACCATTAACCATGAAATCTGAAACTGTTATATTTCAGTGCAAAAACCTCAGTATGAGGTAATTTTAATGTAATAACCACTTGAAAAAAATCCACACAGTGGCACTCTTAAAAATGATAGTTTACATGACAATTGCTGGCTGACAAGACAATGTGGACTATATGTTTTTAACTGTTTAAACTTGTCTTGTTTGGACATATATTTCTTGTTAATCATTTGCTTCTGATTCAGAAACACAGAAAGGCATTTATCAATGTGGAAAGGGAAATTTCCCACAGCCAACTAATTGTTTATATAGTCACAGAAAATTATCTGCTAGGGCTTAGAAAGAAATTAGGATATTAAAAGGTCAAGACCATTCTACGAGATTATCAGTAGAGGGTTAATTTCAAAAACGTTCATGTAATTCCAAACTTGTAGTGCAGCAGTGCCTTAATGGACAGGTAGGACCCTATCAGAGCTGGTCTCAATAGAATATACTCTTCTAAGTGCAAACCCTTTCACAAAGGTGGTCTCAGTCAGTGTTGAGTATTAAACATTGCTCCTTGCTTAAACAGAACATTTTATAAATGTACTCTGAGTTTTAAAAAATAAAAATGAACTTTCACAGGTAAAACAGACTGAACACCAAAGCCTAAATCAGTAAGAAAGTCATGGAAATATTACTTTGGCAATGGTATTTGCTGTGCTGTGTTAATGAAATTAGAACATACTTCGGGAAACGTCTCTTCCAATGTCTAATGTTTTCAAATGAGCTTAATATTAAGAGTTGTCACCAATTTCAAAAAGATCAGAAACACTGTATCAGTAGATGAAACTGAGTAGAAAATGTTTTCTGTAATAGGTAACAATTTAAAAGAAAAGTGTACCATGAACAACTAAACCAACCTATGTGTGAAATATTTAACTTGTGAGTCATCAAAGTGCAATCTACAGCTTTCTACACATCTTAAGGTTCCTCAAGACAATGGTGTAAAGTCAACACTGGACTAAAAAGGAAAATGCACAGTAAATTAGACTTCACAACAGCACTATAGAGAAAAGAGGTACCTTTTAAAATCTTAATGCAAAATGCTAAAGGAACAGTGGTTTCTGCTAAGACAAAGTCACTCTGCATGAAACTTTAAGCTTCCTATATAAGAATAAATTTTGAAATCCAGAAGTAGAAAAAAATAGCAAACTCTGTAAACGTTTGCATTTCTTCTCTGCAAACCAGGCTTTAAATACTGAGTTCACGTTAGTATTCTGATTAGTGTAAGCAGTTAGTTTAGGAGTCTGGAATAGAAAGAAGGGCTTTTTGCTTTTATATTAACTTAAAAGTAAGATGGGATCCTCTAGCTCATAGAATGGAATAGAGCTGGCTTGACTTTCTCCAGAATCTGAGTCATAAGGAGCATCAGGGAGCTCTGTGAAACCATATGCTAGTTGTTCATCTTCTACATCTGATCGAACATAGCAAGAAGGATTAGAATACTCCTCATCTTCTACACTGTTGAAATCTTGAGGAATATATAACATCCCTGGATAGTTCCTACTAACCAAGTCACTGGTGGTTTTAAGGGAGGTTTTCCTAAAAGCCATGAGATGCATATGAGAAAATTTTGAATACTTGAAGCGCTTAAAGCCCAGGGATTCTATAGCAATCTTCCAGCTCTTCATCATCATAGCATGCCGGTTCTGATGGGAGGAATCGGGGGTGATGATGAGCAGTAAGCCATTCAGCACTAACAGCTCATGGGCTTTCTTGCAGCAAATCCATCGCTGGTAGGGTGACGGAAAATAGGACAGGAGGAGAGAGAAAACAACCACATGGAAAAGTTCTCCAGGAAGAGAATCGATAGGATTTTTCAGCTGCTTCAGAAAAGCATCTATAGCGTCTTGTGCAAGCTGGAGTGGCTGCTGAAGCTGCAAGTTCAGGAAGTCACACTTGTACACACTCTGTAGAAAGAAAACAACAATGAAGGCATGTTAAGAATTTCAAAGAGTGTTGTAGGCATGCCTGTAATCCCAGTACTCAGGACTGTGTATGTTAGAAGCCAGCCTGGGTGACATAATGAGACCCTGTCTCAGAAGAGAAAAAAACAAAAACAGTTTCAAGAATATGTTCAACCTATAACGTAAGTTTCACACCACAACATTTAACATCTCACAGCTTTTCGATAGAACTCAGTAATGACGACCTTTTCCTTCTAACTCTACACAGATTTTCTTTTCTTCCATTATTTTTTGTTTTTTTGAGACAGGGTCTCCTGTGGTCCAGGGTAGTCTTAAACTTCAAAGTCAAGGCTAACTCAGGGCTCCTGATCCCATCTCCTCCTTTCAAGTGCTGGGATTGTATGTGTGTACCACCATGCCCTGTTCTCAACTAAACTTAAAAATTTTCACTAAGTAAGCCCCTGTAACTTCTAATCATCATTCTATACATGCAAACAAATACATGCACACTCTCAAAATTAGGAATAATTTAAAGCACCTTTTAAAAACTGATGCTTATTTAGAATTTAATTTGGATAAGAACATACAGGAATGATTCATTTCTGTGTTAGGCACATTTATATTCAGTTTATTATCAACAGTTAGCCAAATATGACAAAAAAAAAAAAAGAACTTCTAAGGAGGTGATCAGAGCTGGAAATTGTTACACAGTTTGTAACTCAATTCTTTAGCAAAGAATGTATGCTTGCACACCTACTGCTGGAACTCACATCCTGGATGTCAGGAGGGAGGGAGGGAGGGAGGGAGGGAGGGAGGGAGGGAGGGAGGGAGGGAGGAGACTGAAACCGAAAAGTGACACATAAGTGGACTCATCAGGTGATGAGTTCCCAGGTGAATGGACTATTGGGAGGAGACAGAAACTGTAGGAGCTGAAGCCTAGTTCCAGGCAATGGATGCTGTCTCCGTGTCCATCTCTATCTGTATCTGAGGAGTCGGCCTTGCCTCAGGCTCAGAATGAATACGCTAGCTGACTGCAACCTCTGACATCGTGAGACAAAAATAACTTGACCTCCTAAATCTGCCTTTGTCAAGTACTTTGTGACAGTGACAGAAAGGGAACTGACAGATAATGCAGGAAGATTTATGAACTTTCTATATGCAGAATGATGCTAACGCTCTTTAAAGTTCAGTCCAACATTTAAAAATGATACTGACACTACTTTTATTCTAGTAAGAAGTTAATTCCTTCCTTGAAGCAAATTACACATTAAATTTAATTAACACTATCAAGTGAGTAAGGAGAATACAACAAACAAAGAAATAAATATTTCCTATTTGGCTGGACACTCAAATGCTACAGAAATATAAAATAAGAAAGTAGTGCAGGGCTTGGGAGATGGCTCCATGGGTAAAAACACTGCCCTGAAAGCCTGACAGCCTGAGTTTGATCCCCTGGAGCTCATATAAAGAGCAATGCACATAGCTGGAATCTCCACACCCCTACAGTAAGATGGGAGGCTAAGGCAGGAGAACCTTTGTATATGTTGTTCAGAGGTAGACAACTATGGATCCTAAGCAATACACTTACCTTTTGTATTTTACTCTTTGCAACAAAGATGTTTACAAAGACATCTTTGTAACCTACAGATTTTTAAATCACAAAGATTTTACTATAGCATACTTCTAAATCCTGGTTTTCTAGATATAAAGAAGGAACAGAACAAAGAAAATATGTTAATATTAGTTAGCTAAATGCAAAAAATTTTCAGAATATGTATTTAGTTTTGAATAGAAATGATTTACTAGTTGGTAGACAGGAAGTATATCTTTGCTATCTTAAGAATATAAAGACAGTGCTTTTCCTTTTTAAAGACACATGTAAAAAAAAAAATCAAGTTTGTAAATAAAACCACATACCTCTACAGCAGGTACAATATCTATGCCAACGGTTAGAAATTCTTCAAACTTCAGAAACGGATTAAAGCAGCTGCCAACATCAAGCAATCTGATCTTTTCAGAGGCTTGAAGCAACCTGGAAACAGACACATGCTTTAAAAAGCAAGCTGAAAATAACAAAGTTGAAATTCACACACGAGGATAAAGATTATCACGTAGATTATTAGCTCGTGTCTTAGGAGGAGGGCATGAAGAAATGCTGATGATGTGGTTACATCTATGCATTCCATGGCAAAACAAAAATAATCTTTATATAAAAACAGTTTCAAAGTGGCTGTAAAAAATGAGGCAATGTTTTCTATTTCTTGATCTGTTTAGTATCTGGCATACAGTGGATTCCAGCAGCTGTCTGAGCACTGACGATTCTGTAGTATTCCTGCCAGGAAGAAAGACTCAGAAAACACTCCTCTCACAGAAGAAAGTGAAAAACAAACAAACAAAACAAATGGTAACTTTGTGAAAATAATTTTTCTCTAGCAAAGACTCCAAAAGTGTCTTAAACCCATACAATACATCTTGAGAACTACTGTATAAGAAAAAATAAACTCTAATTCTCAACAGTCAATAGAATTGTATCTTTGGATTTCACTTTAATTTGTCTGAATGACTTAAATGAACCAAAGGAAAACAATAAATTATATTCTTTAAATCAGAGAACTTTCTTATTGTATGCAAGTGTTTGTCATTTCCAAAACTAGCAGAAAAAGAGGTAGCAAATTTAATCAGAATGAAGTTCAATATGGCTCTAGGCAGTAGACAGCAGCCTCTGTCAGTCCCAACCCTACATTATAAATAAAAACAATAATTAAAATAGTATGACTGTTTCAACTTTGAACATATGCCACTTTAACTAATGTTATAATAATTTTCTCCACAAAATTTATGAGTACACATTGGAAAAATAAAGGGAAAAGAACATAAATAATTGTGTAAGAATAGAAGAATGTTGGTATTTTTTGAAGGCTAAAGTATAGAGACTTGCCTAACTTTGTTCTAGCATTTACTTTAGAGAGGTTTTAAACTACAGATCTGAAAGTGATGTTTTAGAGAAGAAATGCAATAAGGAGGTAATACATTCAGCTAGAGCTTGATGTGCTAACATTTTATACAAACAACAGTCATCTGTTTTATTACAAATCATCTACAGTGCACTTCTCTACTACAGTACACAACACAAGACAGTACCCAAAAGATGAATCAATTAAAAAAAAACTTTTGTCAATAAAATGTAATTTTAAGAACTTATCTGAACAGGTTATAGGAGTATAGAGGATTAGCAGTTTCTCCAAGTGGACTCTTCCCACCTCACCCCAATTTATAATATAACTTGTTTTTTACTAGAAAAATCAGATAAATGTCAGCTTCTGCAACAAACAGCCAGAAACCTTCTCACTGACAAGAACTGCTCTGGAAACTCGAGAGGTGACCTTCTGTGCCATGGCTGATCTAGGTGAAGACTATCACATGTAATCTGGATGATGTCTATAGCAAATACTCACTTGTAAACTGATTACATAGGTAGTTTTTAAATGTGACAATACACTAGTTGAAGGAAGATAGAAGCCAGCAAATTCTTATGGCATAAGTTACAAAATGCTCAATCAGAGCAAAAAGTCTAGCCAACAACCAGAGAAATACCTAGCATATACTTGTGCATGTTTGAATATCCAGATGACAGCCAGTTAGAACAAAAGAGAATCTATAAATATATGTAATATTGTATATATCACTCAATAACTATTCTAACCCTTCCTTGAGGCTATAATTAAGCATATGAGTTTTGAAATTAGAGACTAAAATAACAGAAACATTGATCTGTCTTTTAATATGTAATGCAGGGATAAGCAGGATAAAATGAGACGATCTATTTAATATTTAATCACTGTCTGGTACATACACTTTTTTAAAAAGCAGGGTCTGGCTATACAGTCCAAGATGCCCTAGAACTTGTTCTGCAGCCAGCTGGCCTCTAGCCCAGGATGACTTTCAACTCATGATCCTTTTGCCTCAGCCCTGAGTGTGACAATTACAAGTATGTCCTAGAATGCCAAGTTCTTTGACATTCAAAATTAATATTAACAGATCAAGCAATAAAAATATCATTATCCTTTACTTAAAAGGAAGAAGCAACTGAATTTACTGAACATGTGTTATCCTGTGTTGATATTGAGGTAATGGAAATATTTGAAAAAATTAGTTCTAAAAATACATGAACAGGTGAAGACATGGATAAGTCAGGGAACAAAAAACTGCATGTGGATATATAGTTACAATACTGTTGGACTACTTTCTATTTTCAGCATTGCTGTGGGATGGTCTGTATGTCAAATTGCTCTGATTGGTCAATAAATAAAACACTGATTGGCCAATGGCCAAGCAGGAAGTATAGGCGGGACTAACAGAGAGGAAAATTGAGACAACAGGAAGGCGGAGGAAGACACTGCCAGCCATTGCCATGACAAGCAGCACGTGAAGATGTTGGTAAGCCACGAGCCATGTGGCAAGGTATAGATTTATAGAAATGGGTTCATTTAAGATATTTAAGAAGCCTGCCACGGCCATACAGTTTGTAAGCAATATAAGTCTCTGTGTTTACTTGGTTGGGTCTGAGTGGCAGTGGGACTGGCAGGTGACAGAGATTTGTCCTGACTGTGGGCAAAGCAGGAAAACTCTAGCTACACAGCATATTTGCTAATTCTTTGTATTGAACTACTGGTGATCACAAATTTCAAATTAACATTTTATTATATGTCAGTGAGTTACTTGTGAAAGCAATATACTTAATGAAGCATGCATAAGCTTTTTCTTCGTATGTTAACAATAAGACTGTATAAAAAGGACATTCAAAAAGTTTCCCGCTAATACTAGAAATAACATCAAGTTATGAGGCAGCGTGGGAGGGCAGTATCAGAACTTCAAATCATCTATGATATCTGATCAAATACCTGTCTAGATATCATGGAGGTATTTCTTAAATATAAGATTTATATTTATATCAGAACTCTGAATAAGGCTGATTGCCCTCTACAAATGTGCAGGTTTCATGCAATCAATCAAAAGCTAAGAGAAAAAGAACAGAGTTGCTTAAAGAAAAAGAAAGTTTTCCTTCAGATTGATTCCAGACTCAATCTGCAGTATCTCCTATTTCCTGGGTCCACAGCAAACGAGGTCTGCACAACAGATTCCAAACTAGGCAAAATGGGGCCAATTTCTTCAAATAATTCTTCTCTTCTCATTGTATTTATCTATGTGTATCCCATTGATTTTTTTTTTTAAAGAAATCCTGACTAAAATGCAATCCCAATATAGTGTTTGTATGTGATAGCTCAACTTCTTGTCTGTCATGTTGGATACCAAAGGGACAAAAGGGAATTCAAACCACAGAGGAATGACAGTAGAAACCTCCTGTTAGTTTCCTTGCAGTATACTATAATGTGTTGTTTCCTTGTCCTGAAAGTAAGTCTGAGCAATGAACATAATTTCTTAAAAGGAGGCATAGTCAGCAGGAATACTAGTAATTTTTATGGATGTATAGATCTCTCATCACCACAAACATGCCTATACTTTTAAAATTATTTACTGCTTTTTCTCTTAACACAGTTGGTCTCTTTTCACACTTGCCATATTTTAAAATTAATATATCTGAACTTCTGTCTTAAGGTTTCTTATATGCTAAACATAAACATATTTTTCTTTGAGGCTGAATGTAGCTCACTAGTCTAGCATGCTCAATGACTAAGGTTTGGTTCCCAGCAATGGGAGAAAAAAAAAGTGTTTTACATTTTTAGTTTCAAAGCAAATACTTAAATTGATCTTGTTTTCACTCTGGGGAGTTAAATGTAAGTCTAGTAAAACTGGATCTACTGTCGTGTTGTTACTAGGGGAAGAAGCTAAGTAGAAGATACTGATACTGGATCGTTGTTTTTTAAAAGTATATAAATATATAGATTTTTTTTAAGGAGAGCATTTGGAGTAGTTTATTCTTCAACATTTTAATTTTCCATCTCTTTGGAACCACTTGCCATGTTCTTAGAGTTCCATTCTACTCCCACCACTCGCAGGCATTTCACCTTACTGAATGGTATACAGACTGGAAAGATACTCGAGGGTAACAAGAAAACGAAGGGTAGAAGAGTATTAACTTTTTCTGTTTCTAGCCTCAATCCACCCCCATGTTATAAAGTTAGAGTTAGTGCAATCATGAGACCGACATAACTGGGAACTGGTGGTATACTTTATTAATAATTTCTTCTAACAGAGAATACATTCACCGAATTACAGAGTTCCTTTACACATACGATAACTATGTGAGGCTTTGCTAGGCACAGCAGAGTATCACTAACATCTCTGCAGGTAGAGCTTTACAATCTAATACAGTGGTTAGTTAGGAAGCCTGGAATGGTCCTGAGCTAGGCACTGAGTTCACCAGGTCTTACTTTTGCACTCCTGTCAAGCTCTAGGAAAGTCTGGCATCACATAACAGTTCTCTTGTAACCAGGAGAGAATGGATAATCTTACAATACTATGAATTCTTTGAACCAGAGACTTCCCCACACTTTCAGAACTGCTATTATACTGTGTAAATTGAACCTACAGTGAATACAGAACAGAACAGAAAGTTTTGGGGATAGGTGTTTCCTCTTGAGTGTTTTTTAAGGCAAATAGCATTATTTAGAAGTTTTGGGGTTGAGGAAGACAATTCATCCGTAAGACTTGACTCCTTCACACTTACATTTATAGTTTAAAAGTTCTGTACTCTGACCGCTATCATTGATGGCTTAAATAGAAAATGTATATAAGTAATAACTTTTTGTTGAAATCCAAAAATCACTTCTCTAGAGAACTGAGAGAAAAATCCAGAGCTCTTCATATTTGTGTACTTCCACAAACACTTCACCTAAAGGCTCACACTTCATTTTGGTTAAGTTCTTCAGAATACTCTTCAGTCTAAAACATAGCCTTTTCTAGAAATAACTATCCTCAAGTCTTTAGTTTATTCACTTATGCCCATGTTTATTCTCTCATTTATTTAAACACAAGCTGAGTATTTGTATGCCAAGCATTCCATAGGTTTCATGATAAATGATAAGCAGTCACTATTTTTCAATTACATACAGCAGGAGTATAACTTAGGGTACTGCAATACAAATACACTGCTTTCTCAATTATTTTCTCAAGTCCTTCTATACAAAGAGCCAAACTGAGTTCAGATGGGAATTATAAATAATAAATGGAGTAATATCATCTCCAAAACCATAAAGGATATTCTTGAAATTAAATGTACACATTCTCCCATAAATATATCCATATATTCTTTCATACAGTTACTCAATCCTGAGAAACTGGCCATTATTTTTATAAAAATAAACTGAATGCAGAAACACCTCACAATTTCATTAAACATTATGACTGAAGATGCCTGCTTTGATTTTGGCAATCCAAAATTAGGTAAGGAGTCTTCATCAACTACGTAATACACAGGAGAGCCACTGGGGAGAGACAGGAAGGCTCTCCATCAGCTTGGTAAAACAAACAAGGGCAGATGGAGGGCTGAAAACCCCATAGGGATGTTAATAATTGGCAGTTTCAGTTCCTATTGTAGCACTTTCAATAGGGGCAGCTATCTCATAAGTTTCATTGTAGAAGTTTTAGACATAAAATATATGACTCATTGGCTGAAACTGGGTTATACACTATAGATCTGATCCTGTATAGACCTGAATACTAGATCTTATAAGTATTTAAAAATTCTCATGCTCAAGTGATCTCTGTTTCTCTGTCTGTCTGTCTGTCTGTGTCTGTCTCTCTCTCTCTCTCTCTCTCTCTCTCTCTCTCTCTCTCTCTCTCTCTCTCTCTCTCACACACACACACACACACACACACACACACCCCAAGTATGCTTTCCTTACTTGATTTTCCCTTCTTTTTAAACTTCTTCCAAACAATATTAACACTCTATTTTTTCAAAACAGTAAGGTTGCAAGCAATTGCAGGGATCTTATTAGATAGATTAAAAATATTTGAAGACTGGAATTCATAAATACAGAGACTCATAACTGGACAAAGTGTAGAGAGTGAGAGACTTTAGAAAATTCAGTCCTAAGTGGGATATCTCCATCTAATCCTTCCCCTCAGGGCTCAAGAAACTCTGCTGAAAATGAGGCAGAGACTGTAGGAGCCAGAAGGGATGCAGGACACAAAGGAAACAAGATCTTCTAGATATAACAGGACTGATGCACACATAAACTCATAGAGACCGTGGAAGCATAAACAGGGCCTGCACAGGTCTAAGCTAGGTAGGGTCCCAGTGCCGAGATGGGAGAGAAATGGACACAAGTCCCCATCCTTAGCCAGAAACTATCTCTAACTGATAAGTACTCACAAAGGAAAAATTAGTTATCTCCGCTGGAGTCTCACTGGTTACACAAACCACTTAAGGGAGGGCCTATGCCCAGCAGTAGATGGCCAAGACAAAATGAACTCAATAGTATTTTTGGAGGGATTTTGTGTCTGTGTGTATGGCTCATAATGCTTTGTGTGGCCATGACTTTTAAACCCTATAGGTCTTTTGCTTGTATATTGTGTTTTCTGATTTTGTGTTTTCATGGGATTTCTGTGTTTGCAAATGTGTGTCTCTGTGTCTATGTGTTTCTTGTGCTTTTTTAATTCTGTTCACTTACTTACTTGTTTTATCTTATTTGTTTGTTTTATCTATTATTATTATTATTATTATTTTAGATACCTGTTTGTTTTCTAATAAGAGAGAAAGCAAAAGGGTGTAGATTTGGGTGGGTGGAGAGATATGAGAGGTGTTGGAAGAGAGAAACCATAACCAGAATATATTGTATAAAAACAAAATCTATTTTCAATTAAAAAAAATTGGAGTTTATGTTTTTCCCTACACACCACTGTAACTTTTTTGCAGGGTCTCAAATTAGAATAATGCCAAAGATAACAGCTTATTTGCCATCTCAATAGAAACAGTAAAATTTATGAGTACTACTCAAAGCAGAGAATTGCTGAACTCTCACTATCACATTCCATGTGCATATAACTGAAAGTTAAAGTCAACTGTCATGAATTTTATGGATTACAAAATATGTACATTCTATTAGAAATATATTATTTATTGTTTAAAGCATGGTATATAATTAATTTTTTTCTTTTGAAAATTTTTCTTATAGCCATCCAACTTCTCTATTATTTCCTAACTCTTATAAATACCATGTTCCAGGATATTTTTGAGACTGGATCTCACTGCAGAGTGCCTGTACTTCCAAGCTTGGCTTCCAGAAATGTGTGCATGAAGAACAGCCACCAGCACACAGAGCAGGTTAGTCTCTTCGTCTAAGGGAAACCATTCTGTCCCATGTGTTTCCCTAACTATGGATCATGAAGAGTATCTCCAGTCTAAAACAGAGAAACTTGAAATGCTCTAAAAGCTGAGAATGATTGAGCTCTGGACATGATGCCTCAGTGGAAAATTCCACAGCTGACCTTCATGGCGAGTCAGTCAAAAGCACAGTGCTGTTACATATAGGGTAACAATTAAATTCTAGGCTTTGTGTCATGTGAAAAATTAATCTGATGTTCTGCCTGGGTTCCATCTCTAAGCTATCTTGTTGGATGTGTATATAATTCCTTAAAAGAAAAAAAAAATCAGAAATCTAAAGCACTGCTGTTCCCAATCATTTAGATATTCAACCTATAATATACTTTTTTTTGTACAATATCTTTTAAAAATAACATTCCAGAATCGGTAGCTTGTACAACGTGTAACAATATTCTGATATTTTCATTTTTTTCTCTTTACTCAACAGAAAAGAACTGCACTTAGAGTTAAAACAAAAATAAGTTAGATTTTTCTACCAATTCACCATTGTTACTATCTACACAAACCACAGATATTATTTTGTGAATAGTACTATTGCTTGTTTGGGTTAGTATTGGGCACTGAACTTAGGGCCTCATGTATGCTTGGTAGGTGTTCAATCATTAAGCTCTGAAGCTTTCTATCTCTATAAATATCTTATACTTGAAAACTACTATGTATATGATTAAGTAACCAAAAATAGTAATACAGAAAAATATAGTTGAAAAATTAAAATATAAACTAAGATATCTGCAACTCCATGTACATTTGTCTCATTTAATATTATACTTTCTTTTTTAAAAATCTTAACATTTGTTTTTCCCGATTTCCCTGTTACCTCGCAGAGAGCAAGAAAACAGTATCAGTTAACAAATTCTACTCTTTTAAATGGCTGGAAACGTTTCATTCTTAGGTGTTCTGGTTGCTGAGGCTACTTGATATCTCACTCAGGGATTGTCTGCTCTTCAAATGTAAGCTTTTCAAATTGAGTATCTTTTAAATAGTTATTTTTTTTTTAATGCTTGCTTCCTCTAAACACACACACACACACACACACACACACACACACACACACACACACACAGTTTTACTGGCTTAGAAACAGCAGAGCCATATGATGGTTACAATGGCCATTTACTTGTTCTTCTATCTGTTCTCTAAATCTTTTTCCTTAGTCCCTTTATACCTGAGTGAGGTTGTGGCATTTTATAAGTATGGTCATCATAATGTATACAATCCAATCTGGGACACTTCTGAAAATAAAAGAGAACTAGCAAACATAAACAAAATTGTACAAAAATACAGCATATGGTCATCCCAATTTTATGCATAGTAACAAACGAAATTATAGCATCAATCAATGACTAACATTCAACAGCTAAAATGTCTTAACTGACTTTTTTAATTTCTGAGTATGATTTTTCATTGCTTTTTAGGTTAGGAATATGCAACTATGTTCAGTATACTCTAGCATGAAATGTATTTTTTGTAAGAATTCTCTGAAAATCATAAATTATAATAATCTACATAGTACTTTTAACCACAGTAGTTTTTTTTGCAACAATTTTATGACTTTAATCTCCCTTTGATGAAAAATGAGCTGTATTTATCAAAACACAAATGATTTAAGAACAAAAGAAAATAAGACATAAGTTTGTTCTGAAGCAGTCTATATAAAACTAGTGAGTGTTTACTGAGGTTCAATACTGACAATACTATGCTATTTTAACCGAAAGATGGCATTCCCTAGTGAAATTTCATTCATGGGTATAATCAGTAACTATAAGGTTTTCTAACTTATGAGCCAGAAAGACTGCTCTGTAAGGGAAAGAAAACAGAAACAGAACCTTCAAGTAAAATATTTATTTGGTCACTTTACCAGAACAACTTTGCAAGTAACATCATACAGCTAGACAAACACTTTCCCAGTCCCAACTGTGCCTCTCAGTGAACTGAAGACATAACTTTCCTTAGGGGTTTTATGTTTTCACCATCAATACATTTTTATGTGTCCAAAACACAGACATAGACACACCCAGACACCCAGACACACACACACCTCTAACACAGTTGAGATTAGAAAAACGATTAGTTCTGTACTTTGTATCCTCTTTCACAACTCTTGTCCTTTTGCTGGGATCTCCTCCTCTCTCACTGTCTACTATCACCCTTTCTCGGTTTCTTTTCTAAATGTCCCATCACAACTACATATAGCAGCTGTTTACATATAGGCTGTGATCACATGAGGGAAAATGTGGACATTTCCTTTGATTAATATACATTCTTAGTCCACCTTATTCCTGCAAATCTCATGCTTTCATTTTTCTTTATAGCTGAACAGTATTCCATCTTGTATGCAGACATTTTCATTATTGATTCTTCTATTGAGGGACATCTAGATTGTTCTATTTCCTTTCTATAGTAAATAGACACAGATATGCAAACACCTTTGTGGTAGGATATGGAATACTGTGGGTATATGTCTAAGAGTAGAAAAGCTGGGTTATGTGGCAGTTTTTAAATAAAAATTTTTTGAGGAATTTCCAAATGGCTCAATTAATCTGTACACCCATCAGCAGTGAATGAGGATTCTTCTTTTCCTATGTCCTCTCTAAAACTGGGCAGATTACTTGACAGTTATTCTGTCTGGGCTAAGGCAGAACCTCAAAGTAGTACTTCCCTGATGACTAGGGAGTAGTTCTGAACAGATTAAATTTAGTCGTGCATGCAGTGTGGACCCATCAGGATCCAAAACATAACTCCAACTTCAAGTCCACACAGATGATCCTGGTCAGCCCCAGAGGGACACAAAGAAAACAAAAAGACAGAAGACAGGTGAATGTTAGCAAGGGACAGGACAAATGGGAAGGAGGGAGGAGAGAGAGTGGGGTGAAAGCAATCTAATTCATCATACACATGTATGAAATTTCATTAATAAAAAATTGACAGAGAAAGTGATCCTCATGGGGAAATACGTAGGTGTTGCTTAAAACTGTAATGCTGTACCTTACTCTTTCATCATGCCAATGCTGTAGCCCATACATACATCTGGGCGGGAGCCTCAGGGCTACTCTCTGACTTACAATTTTGTTAATGTGATTATGTTAACATTAAAATATTTATGAAGATGGCTCAGGATATTGAAAAATCAGGTCACTACACATAGAGGTACACAATTAACATGTGCTGTCGTCAGCTGGGCAGAACTCCCTATCTGCATTTCCAGGTATTTTTCTCTTAACCTTTCCACTTACCATCACACTTGAAGACTGTGCCATTAGCCTACTCGGAACCTCTCAATTGAATTTCAAATCACTAAAATGTAGTTGTCACCTTAAAGGTCAATGACCTGTTAGTTGTTAGATCCAAGAACAGTCAATTTGTTTGTTTCTTACTGGCAAAAATAGTTATTTGTTACTTCAAAAGAAAACACTGAAGCTCCATTCCTTAAATTATCTTTCTATAGTTTTACATAAGGTCTCACTAGCTTTATGTTTACATTACATCAAACTAAATGAAATTCCAGTTACCAAAGTAATAATAATTTGTTTTAGGTAGTAAATCTAAATGATGCTGGGGACACAGTTCATAGAATTATATAGCGGGGTGGTGGGAGCTCACATCTTAATACAAGCACTTGGGAGGCATATCTCTGTGAGTTCGAGGCCAGCCTGGTCTACAAAGCGAACTCCAGGACAGGCACAAAAGCACCGAGAAACCCTGTCTCTAAAACAAAACAAAACAAAAAAAAAAGTATATTAAAAAATTTATAACCCAAGATTAGCAAATGTTTAAATGATTTAAAACTCTTACTAAGAAGGCATAGTTATTTCACATGTTCCTCCAAACAGTATTTACTTCAATAGAAAATACTTTGTAGTCATGAATTTCCTCTAAATACAGTATATTACAGAAGTTTGATCATGGTTATGGTCTCATGATGATTTCCCAACTGAGTTGTTACCCAAATGACATTTGAATCT
Source organism: Peromyscus maniculatus bairdii (assembly GCF_049852395.1). Classification (NCBI taxonomy): domain Eukaryota; kingdom Metazoa; phylum Chordata; class Mammalia; order Rodentia; family Cricetidae; genus Peromyscus; species Peromyscus maniculatus. The sequence continues at coordinate 13,588,060 of NC_134854.1, read as the reverse complement.
GTATCATCATTACTACATTCATTCTCAACAACCAACACTTTGAAAGGTCAGAGCTTTGGGATTTTACATATTTCTTCCCATTTTTAAAGAGCTTGAAGAGTAAAGGGATATGATCAAAGTATATTGCATGAATGTATGGAAATCAAAGAATAGATAATTTTAAAAGACTTAATACTACATGCTCTTCAATTTATCTGTTCTTTGATTTTTATATATTCATGCAATGTATTGTGATCATCTCTCTTCTTCCACCTTCTCTCAGATCCTCATATTTGGTTCCCAACTTCACATGCTCTTCTCTTTTAATTTATAGCCCACTGCTGGGTGGTGGTGGCTCACGCCTTTAATTCTTGCATTAGGGAGGAAGAGGCAGGCGGATCTCTGTGAGTGACCAGTCTGGCCTACAAACTGTTTCAGGACAGCCAGGGCTGTTACACAGAGAAAACCTGTCTCAAAAAAACAAACAAATAACCAACCAAACAAACACAGGAAATTTATATCCCACTGAGTTCCGTTACCGTTGCCAGTATGTGCCACGTACTGGGACATGAATAACTAATACAGGTCATGCCCCTGACCCTTCTTACAGCAGCAGCCATCAACTATCAATAGATCTCTGGGAGGAGTGGGCCCTTGTGAGATTTCTATTTTTTTTTTTTTTCCGAGATAGGGTTTCTCTGTGTAGTTTTGGAGCCTGTCCTGGATCTCACTGTAGATCAGGTTGGCCTTGAACACACATAGATCTGTCTGGCTCTGCCTCCCGAGTGCTGGGATTAAAGGCGTGCGCCACCACGGTCCCCGGGCCCTTGTGAGTCTTTCTTCCCACTCTTGCTGGAATGCTGCCTAGCTTGATCTTGTGCTGATCTTGTACAGGCAGCCACAGATGCCCTGAGTTTATGAGTATACTAATCCTGTCACATTCAGAAAACATTCACAACAGTCCTTGATCTCTGATTCTTATACTCTTCCTGCTCTATCTTCTGTGGTGTTCCCTAAGCCTTGTGGGTAGGGGGTGATCTAACAGAAGTCTCACTTGGGGCTCAGCACTACAGGCACTTATTATCTGTACTTTGCTAAGCTGAGAATCTGTGTGTCCACCACCACCCACTTTAATAAGAAGCTTCTCTGATGATGGGTGTGAAGGTCTGTTTGTCAACACAAGCTAGAGTCATTTTGGAAGAATCTCAACTGAGAAAAATCCCTCCATCAAATTTGTCTGTGGGAAAGCATGAGGCTGGAGAAGAAGGGCATTTTCGTGATTACTGATTTATGTGGGCAGGTTCAGCTCTCTAGGGGCAGTTCCACTCCTGGACAGGTGGTCTTGAATGTTATAAGAAAGCAGGCTGAGCAAGCCATGAGGAGCAAGTCAGTAAGCACCATTCCCTCACAGCCTCTGAATCGGTTCCAACCTCCAGCTTCCTGGCATGACGTCACTCAGTGATGGACTGTGACTGTTACATGGAAGCATACACTAAGGAAACCCTTTTCTCTCCAAGTTGCTTTTGGTCATTTCTTTTTTTAAACATCACAACAGAAAGCTGACAAAGAACGCTCTATTTATAATCTGTATGTATAAAGACAGCAGTAGAAGGCAGTTCAATGTTTTGTCTATTTGTTTACGGCAGACTCGGCATGTTAGGATATTTCACCAAGGTTACCAACTAAGCAACTACTAAAATAAAGAAAAAGACCTGTCTTCCCAACTGTTATGAACACATTAAATAAGTATAATTATTTGCAGTATGCTAACATATAAAAATCTTCAACATGTATTTTTAACGGAGACAAATTGTGGAAGATGGTGTTACAAACTTCCATTTAAGTACTGTTTTGGCAGAACTGACTTTAAGCTTTATAACATACATTGTTTTAAATCAGAATTACTATGTTGATAATTTTGCTAATGCTCCTGATTGGTATTTACAAACTGAACTAATTAGCATTCAGCAAACGAAACAAAAACTTTTACATTCAAGTTAAAGTGCACACATTTCTATTCGTACTTTTATCTATCAACACAAGGAATTGACAGTTTATTCCAGTGTTGACAGAGAAACAACAAATCGAAACCATGAAAACACTCGATGATGGTAAGTTTGGGCAAATGGGCACTTACTGAACTCAATTCAACAATCATGGGCAAGAACCTAGAACCATCTACAATGATCATATGTAGACAATCCGACCCTGTCTTCTCTCATATACACTCTATTTAGTTAGTAGATAATCATATAGGACATGCGTTTTTCTTAGTATCTAAGAGATTTGGATCATTATATTGAGGCACACAATAGCGAAATTTTTATGAAGAATACTATGCAAAAACGAGTGTTTTATTGGCACAGAAAGAGTTTACAAAATTCTATATGGACATAGTGTTTGCTGCATAAAAAATCAAGAATGCCCAGCAGAAAGCCCAAGAAGAAGTGCACTTAAAGTGTAACCAGGGTCGAGGGAACATTTCCTTTTTATTTATAATCTTCACATACAACATTTTCACATCTTCATTTTATTGGTAGTCAGGAAAATATCTAATAGTGATTTCTAAAATATAAGCACTGCAATAATGTATAACAAAAGTTAAACAATACTGGTGTGGTGGTCTGGGTAAGGATGGGGCCCATAGGCTCATCTAATTGAACGTTGGGATCCTAGTTCCTACGGTGTTTGGATGGAGAAATACCTAGACAGAGCCATTTTAGGCAAAGTCACTCTAAATGCTTAATGTTATATAACGAAAATTCCGGCTTTAACAACCATATTTAAATACTTTAAATACTAGAAACTACATTTCCCCCTTTACAAGTAAATCCTAGCTGACCATGCCAAAGGCTGGCTGTGATGGTTAATGGTAAATGTTAACTGTCAACATGGTAGGGTTTAGAATCTCCAGAGAATAAGCCTGTGCAACTGTCTAAAGTGGATTGTTGAGATTAGAGATCAGGTTAGCCTCTGGGCATGGCTGTGAGGGATTATCTACATTAGATTACCTGAGGCAAGAAGACCCATCTTAATTTTGGGTACCCTAGCACTGAGCTGAGTTCTGGACTCAATAGAAAGAGAAAGCATTCATCCTTTTCTGCCACCTGATGGGAATGCAGCAGAGCAACCGCCTCAAGCCCTATTGCCATGCCTTCCCCAATCAAGACTGGCTGTGCCTTGAACTGTAGCCAACAGAAATCCTTCCTTCCGTTACTCTGCCAGGTAATTATCACAGCGCTGAGACAAGTTAACTCAACATATCAACAAATCTATTCTTCAAGAAATGACTGTAAGGTTGAACAGCCATGAAAAATCAACATCCCAAGGGATTTAAAGGAGAGCCAAGTAGAGTGAAGAGTATCTGTCATGAAAAGAAGCTGAATGTAGGTTAAGAGCACTGAAGATCTGTGCTATGCTTCCTGGAGATGTTCTTGTTTCTGCCGTACCTGCTTTATCAAGGGAAAACCTGAGATTCTTCCAGGACAAATTGGGCTGTGAAACTGTAGCACCTTTACTGCCAGAGGGGGCTGAATTGGTTTGGACTGTGGGTGGAAGATTTTACCGAGTATTCTCAGTAAACAAAGCAAACTGGGTTGGATCAAACAGGGACAGTCAGCAGGTATGCTAGTCTCAGGTTGCTATACTAGCCTTGGTCAGGCTGAGCTTCAGACTAGAAGATAAATCAGAAATTCAGCAGCAAGATCCTGGAAAAAGAAGTACACAGAGGAACTAAATAAGCCCTCCACAAGACTCTGGCCAAGAAGGCAATCTAGAGGACCTTCACGAGGGAACGGCAGAAAATGAAGGGTGAGGCTGGTTTGCATACTGTTTAACTATCTTCCTCAATCAGCACATATCCTGGCCCAGAGTATGAGCACGACTTCTCATCTATCAATGTTTCATCATTCGACTATGGAGGTACCAGTACAAACCCTAGAAAACTGGCTTAAAATAATCAACTCAAAGAGAGGCAACACAGACATCAGCATGTACAAACCACAAAACTTGAAGATCAATTACATCTAGGAGAAAAGAGACACAGAGAGAGAGCTAGTGAGCACACAACCTTATTCCTTGACCTCCTTCTTAGGAGAAAACCCAAATGACAAATTTTGTACTACATTATGAACAACATTCAACTGCCAACAGAACCCTGAAAATATGCAAAGAAAAATAAAAAAGTGTGGTCCACACTCAGCAAAAAACAGTAAATAGAAGCTTACTCTGAGTGAGTGAAAATTTGAGATTTTGCAGAAAAAAATTTCAAGGCAGTGATTGTAAAGGGGCCAAATGGGTATGAAGTATACATTTGTAGTCTCAGCTACATGAAAGGATGAGGCAAGGATTGCTTGAGCCTAGAAATTCAAGGCCACCTGAGTGAGCAATATAAAGAGATCTCATCTCAAAAACAAAAATTTAAAATGCATTTAAAGAATTAAAAGACACTATGTTTAAAGAATCATTGAGAAATATGACAGAAGTATACAAGGGAATCTCAGAGACTACAGCTAAAGAACCATATAGAAAATGTGGAGCTAGTGCTTTCCACAGCTACCTGTTTCGATGTAGCTATATGAGTGATTATTCTTATCAACATTTTATTTATTTGCCAGTATTGGGGATTGAACCTAGGCCTCACAGACACTAGCCAAGTGCTCTATCACTAAGCTATAGCCTTCAACATCAACTTAAAAATACTTTAGCTATTTCATGAGATCTAAGGTACAAGATGTTGGATAAGTCATTATAAGCTTTGCAATAAACTTAAGGTAAAAATGACTTATTCTTTCCTAGTGAACTAATCAATGATGTGCTGATTTTATTTAGATGAAATCACTCATAACTAGGTAATACTTTGAATACAGTATAAGGTCAGAGTAACCAAATAATGCTATGCTGGCATCAACAGTTTTGAAATTATTTAAGAATTTAATTTTGCTATTATCAGTTTTCAGCATTTGTCAAGAATGTTTCTACAATTCTCAAACAATAAAATATTATATGACAGCAAATTTATTCTGAAACTAAGATATATACATAATTTTAATTAACTAGACTAAAATACTCATGAACTTGCAAAGTTTATACCTACACACACATACACACACCCCACCAGCAGGCATACTTTCAATTCAACAATAACATGATGATAGGTGGTCAGTATTGATATTTTATTTGTAATTTCTTAGTGGCTAAATACTTTAAACAGTTTAATTGGCTTTCATTGCTTTGATTTTTCATATTGTCATAACATTTAATTGTCACAACATATAATTGTCATAACATTTAATAAACCATACTTTTTTCATTTTTAAGGACAACATGTGCTATAGGAACACTTAAGTTTTCATATATTTCTTGAAATTGTATGACAGTTTTATGCTTAACAATATTATGAATTTTTATTTCTCAAACTTACATATATCAGAGGAGAAAATAAAAATCCTGCCTCTAAGTATTGACCATTATACTATTTTACAAGGTGTAAACCATTTTTCCCCACTATTTGCATTAACACAGCTACCCGAGGAAAAGTTGACTGAAAAAGATAAGTATACTTACTCGGTAATAAATTCAGGGCTTGTAAAGCTGAGGTTTGTTAAACGACCTTCAAGTTTCGATGACTCGTGCACGTTTAAGGCTGGAGTGGTCTTAGTGGCGAGTACAGCTCTTTTCTCATCTTTCTCAAGTGCTTTTCTCTTCCCACCATTCTGGAAATACTCTCTGCATATACTAAAGATCAAAACAAAGTTGGGTTTTAAAACATTAGGTGTGATGAAGTAAAATAAATTAACAACAACAACAAAACACCCTTCATTATTCAAGGTGGGAAACTTTCAAATTGAAGGGTCCTATTTTAAAAGGTCAAACATTACAGGGATGGCTATTCTTGGTTGTTAACTTGACTATATCTGGAAAAGCGGCTGGATACACCTGTGACAGATGTTTCTTGATTGGATCATTGAGGTCAGAAGGCCCACCCTAAATCCCAATCTTCTGAGGTAGAACCACCACCTTAAATCTGGGCCATGCCCTCTGCTGGCAGCGTAAGAAAGACAGGGAAGAAAGAAGCACTGGTTCTTTCCTGCTTGCCCTTGGGCTCCCAGGATAAGTCCTTCACTGGTATTAGAGCCTGATTCTTCAGGATCCTGACATATATCAAAGACTAGCTGAGAGACCCAGCTCCGAGGACTGAACGACTATTGGATTTTTGGACTTTTTGTTGGTAGGACTGCTATTGCTGGACTAACTAGACAAGCCACTCTATTAAATCCCTTTTATTAATTTATTAACAGATCAGACAGACAGACAGATTCATTCTATCAATTCTGTTCCTCTCGAGAACCCTGACTAATACAACTACATTATAATTTCAAAAAGCATTATTATAAAAATGTTGAATAGGAGCCGGGCGGTGGTGGCGCACGCCTTTAATCCCAGCACTCGGGAGGCAGAGCCAGGTGGATCTCTGTGAGTTCGAGGCCAGCCTGGACTACCAAGTGAGTCCCAGGAAAGGCGCAAAGCTACACAGAGAAACCCTGTCTCGAAAAACCAAAAAAAAAAAAAAAAAAAAAAAATGTTGAATAGGGCCGGGCAGTGGTGGCGCACGCCTTTAATCCCAGCACTCGGGAGGCAGAGGCAGGCGGATCTCTGTGAGTTCAAGGCCAGCCTGGGCTAGCTACCAAGTGAGTTTCAGGAAAAGGCGCAAAGCTACACAGAGAAACCCTGTCTCGAAAAACCAAAAAAAAAAAAAAAAAAAAAAAAAAAAGTTGAATAGGTTGGTTCATGAGCCATTCTTGCTAGGTAGGGTGCTTCTCCCTTTGCCATCTGTACACAAGCCTAGCTCCAGACTTGCAACCTGTGAGCCCTGACCCCTTCTGTTCAAGTGCCACCTTTGCTGCCTAGGTAAGTCCTTTGTTCCTTATCCATCATTACCCTACCTGTTGTCATTCCACACACACAGCCCTAGTTTCAATCTGCTTTGTTCATGAGCCATCTTTGACTGGTGGGATGGTCTTTAGCTATCCCAACCTTCTTGTTACCCACGGCAATCTCTAGACCCACTGCTGCAGCTCCCGATCTGTGGTCAGGAGTCATCTTTGCCTGGTCCAGTTAAACAGCTCACCATCAGGTCTACCTTGCATAGTTCTAGTCACACAGCTCCTGCAGTCACCTAATCTAAGGCAGGCCCAATTCTCACATCAGACACAAACCAAGGAGAGTTCACACGCCTAGGTCAACTCACAAAAACAAAAACAACACAAATAGCCACGGCAGTATGTCTTATATCAAACTCACCAGCCCTATAGTTCTGAGGACTACCTAGATGAACCCCATGAATTTAGAAGAAGTTATATATTGTATCAAAGAATTCATGTAATTCAAGTAAAAATGAATTTAATAAAGAATGAACAAAAACCTCACTGAACTCCAAGAGGCTCACAATAAACACCTGAGTGATGTCTATGAAAATACACTGCTAAATGATGAAGAGAATTCAGGATTCGAAGGCAGAATTCAATAAAGAGATAGAAATGCTGAAGAAAACACAAACTGAAATGAAGACAGAAGTGAAAAACTTGGTATCAAGAATTAAGTAGAAGACAGAATACCAGATAGAGGATCTAGATCAAATAAGCAAATAATATTTTTAAAAAATTAAAAAGCAGAGGAAAGGAACATGCAAGAAATGGTAGACAGTATGATGGAGAAGCATCATGGGTTATATATATATATATCAAGTCCTCAACAGGACCCTAGAAGAAAAGTTCCCCAAACTAAGGAAAGATATACCCATCCAGACACAAAAAGTGCAGAGAGCAACAAATAGACAAGATCAAAAAAGAAACACTCCATAGCATATCACAGCTAAAACAAAATAGAGAAAAACATCGAAAGTTCCAAGACCAAAAAAGTGACATATAAAGGAAAAAAACCATCAGAGTAACAGTTGATTTCTCAATGGGAACTCTGAAAGCCTTCTGGAGCAATGTACTCCAAGTTCTAAAAGACCATGGCTGTCAACCTAGACTACTATAACCAGCAAACTATTTGCCACAGCTGAAAGAAAAAGAATACTTTCATTGATCCAAAAAGTCTTAAAAAAAATTCATATCCAACTACAATAATAAAAACTCTAAGTAGAACACTGGAAGCAGCACTTCTAATGGAAGAGAGACTACACATAGACAAGAGACTCTAGAAAGAAAACAAGTAAAGCTATAACTAAAGAAATACAAAGCACAACTAAGAACACAAACCTACAAACAGCAAAATGATTGCAATCTGCACAAACTTTTTAATAATAACTCTAAACATCAATCACCTCAAGTCTCCAATCAAGATATAGGCTAGATGAATGGAGTAAGAAACAAAATCTACCTTTCTATTTTCTACAAGAAACTCAGCTTGTAAAATAGGCACCACCCTAAAATGAAAGGATGGAAAAAAGTATTTCAGGCATGTAACAAAATACACATCATACTAAAAGGAATTAGAAGAGACAAGAAAGGCACATCATTACAATCAAGATACCAATTAATCAAGAATATAGTACAATACTAAAGATAAATGCACCAAATTCTGCTGTACTCAGTTTCACAAAAAAGCATACAAATGGAAGTAAAGACACAAATTAGCACAAACTCCAATGGCAGTAGGTGATTTCAACACCTTTCTCCAATAGATAGAATATCTGGACAAAACAAACAAAAACAAGAAATCTCAGAATTAAAGATATTTTATCAAATGGACCTCAGAGATAACTGCAGAATATTCCAACCAAACACCAAAGAATATACATTCTATTTAGAAGTACATGAAAGCTTCTCTAAAACAGACAGCATGCTGGGACCCAAAACCAACCTAAAAATACAGATAATTCCATGCATCTTCTCAGGCCATTATGCAATAGAATTTAAAATTGACAGTGAACAAAACTCTAGTTAAGAGTACAAGTTAATGGAGATTAAACAACTCACTAGTGAATGATGAATGTATCAAAGGGAAAAAAATCAAGATAGAAATCAAAATATCCTAGAACTAAGTCAAAATGCAAAACAACAAAAACCATGGGGCACATTAAAAGCAGCTCTAAGAGAAATATTTATAGCCCTAAGTGCCTACACATTAAATAATTAGAAAGAGCACAAATAAATGACTTAATGGTACAACTCAAAAATTTGAAAAAAACAAGAAGAAAACAAATTCAAACCTTGTAGACAACAAGCAATAAGAAAAATCAAAATAAACATTAATGAAGTATAAACAAACAATAGAAGAATCAATGCATTTAAGAGCTGATTCCTTGAAAAGATAAACAAGATAGACACTTGGCCAAAAGAAAAAGAAATGAACAGGGAACATTACAATAGACCCCAGAGAAATTCAGCATGTTACAAGGGAATACTTGCAAAAATCTGTACTCCATTAAGTTGGAAAATCTAAAAGAAACGAATAAATTTACAAGTTACCAAATTTAAACCAGAAGCAATTTACAGGTTCAATGCAACCCCAATAAAACTAACCACAACATTGCATATAGAACCAGAAAAGACTCTGGAGAGCCAAAGCAACCGTGAGCAGAAAAAACAATATTGGAGGGACCATTATCCAAGAACTTAAGATATAATACAGAATCGCAGTAATAAAAACACTGTGCGGACACAAAACCAACATGGAATAAAAGCCCAAATGGAATGAAATAGAAAACCCAGACAGAGTACCCCTAACTATAGCCATCTGGTAGCTGAGAAAAGGGGCCTCAAACCATATACTGGAGAGAAGACAGCATCTTCAACGAATGTTAAAATAAAAGTACGTAGAGCCCGAGCCTGCTCTTGGGATCTTGGGTGCATGGAATCATCTCCCAACAGTCATCTTCTGATCTCCCCTTCCCATAAATACAAATAAAGTAAAAACTGTGGGTGAGGGAAGCAGAGACCACGTTAGAGAAATCTTACATAACAGGAACTAAGAAAATCTGAAGCCTGAGAGAAGGGAGCCTTGTTTCTTGTCTCCATCTCTTTTCCTGTTGCTGTGCTAAAACACTCTTGACAAAAGCAATTTCAGGAAGAAAGGGTTTATTCTGTGTCACAGTTCATCATAATTAGGAGTCAAGGAGCCCGACACAGTTGCTCACATTGCATTCACACTCAAGAAACAGACACGAGAGCTGACAAGATGGCTCAGTGTGCAAAAACAAGCAGCCGGGTCGAATGAACTGGAGAGGAAGAAATGAAACTTAATGTATTCAGAGGATGCTGTGACTATGTGGACAACCCAAGAGACTCAAACATGAGCTCACACAACCAGTAATAAAATCCTGTAAAATGGTGATGTAAACGAGAAGTACCCATAAACATGTTCAAAGAAAGACATACACTAGCCTGTAAGAATATGTAATGAAAAAGAAACTCATATTTATAATAACAACAAAATGTTATGGTGCCTAGGAATAAAACAAGAGAGATGCACAACCACCATAAAGAAAACCTTGCAATACTGACTAAAAAGGAAAAAAAAAATGAAATACATTTTTCATGGGCAAGATGATTCAATATTGTGAAGGCATCAGCTTTTGCAATTTATAATTTCATATCAAACAATTAGAAAAATAAGTAAACCAGCCTATTCTAAGGTAAAAAAGAAAAAAAAAACAAGAATCAAGAAATTTTGAAAAAGTGCAAGGGTGGGTAGGATAGATGACATAGAACGGTATTATGTAAGTCTATGATTAAAATACTGACAGTTATAGACCAACAATATACAGAACTAGTGAAAGAAATTATACAACAAAACCAACTATGAGGTAAACAGTAAAATGTGTAAGTAGCAAGCTGTGATACTGTGATCTAGTTTGTTGCATAAGTGGTGTTGGGGAAATGGACAAATCATATGGGGGAAAGTTATTTTAGGGAGAAAAAGGAGATAACACCTGATAAACTCCAAATAGGTGAAATACATAAATACACAAAATGAAGTTACAAAAGTATTAGAAGAAAACACGAATGAATAGTGAATAGGAATCCCTATAGTTAGCAACTCCAGAAATTTTTTCTAAATGTATTTGATTGGCACAGTAAGGGAGAACATTTATAAAGTATGGTGTGACATTTCAATACACTGATACTCTGTACAATAGACTGATAGTTCTACTTTAAGATATAAGAGGGGTACAAGGTATGGAACGCTGATTATGTAGTCCTAGTCAAAAAGCCAATCATCTCAAAACCCAGGAAAAATCAGTTTAATCTGATCCAGAAGGCGGGGAAAAAGATGGAGTTCTCTGAAGATGGGCAGGAGACATTTTCTAGTTATTTAAGAGAATTATTGTGTTCAGACTTTTGAACTGGCTGGATGAGACCAAGGGCAATCTGTTTTATTCATCTAACAGTGAAAACGAAGATCATAGGATCGATCAGACTTCATGATTATGTAAGTCAGCTCTTTAGTGCCACTCTATCACTATATATCCATACAGAAGTACATAAATGTGTCATGTACACACACACACACACACACACACACACACACACACACACACACACACAACACACACACACTGCTACTTCTCTGGAAACATTTAACATAATACCAAATGGCATGATCTCCACAATTAAGTAAAAAAAAGGTAAGAAACAATATATAACACACTATCACCTACAGTTAAGAATAGATATTGGAGGGCAAATCAGTACAGACACTGTGGAAATCAGGGTGCTGGCGCCTCAAAAAATTAAGACATCTACTACCATATGAAAGGACTGTATTTCCTACCTCATGTTATTTGCTGTTCTATTCACAACAGCTAGTATGTGGAAACATCTAGATGTCCTACAACTAATGACTGAAAAATGTGATAACTATACACAACAAAATTTTATTATCTGTAAAAAAAAATGAAATGATGAAATCTTTAGGTAAATAGATGGAGCTGAAAAAAATTTCAGTAAGTACAGTAACCCAGACCCAGAGAGACAATGTTCTATGTTCTCATTTATATGTTGATATTAGCATCAAATTTTTAGGTCTGCATGTTTAACTTCGAGTACCTGTAGAATCCAGAAAACTAAAAAGGGACTGATGCTGGGGATGGGAAAGAAAGCTCTTAAGGGAAGAACAGAACACGGGTGATATGAATGGGGGAAAAGAATGGAAAGAGAAGTTTCAGTGAGGACAGTGACAGGAAGGGAGGATTAGAGGGGAGAGCTGAGGAGGGAGTGGGGGAGTAACTAATGAGGGATGTTTGAAAAAGCCATATGAAAACCTACTATTTTATAAGGATCAAATATATATTTTCATGTAAGAGGTTAATGGAGTTACCCTCTACAGGGGATTCCTTGAAGAAGCCAGAGCGCCAAATAAAAAGCCTAGTGATGTGTGAGATACCTCCTGGAAATGTTGAGTAGTGGTGTCCCAGAGACCCCATAAACAACAGAGGCTCTTGTCCTTGCCCTTGACTGCCCACCAGAATTGGAGGGTAAGATCTTACTGCTAAAGACACCACAGACTTGGGTTACAAGACAGGTAAATCAGGCTACAAATGACCGAGAAGATTCCTCCATTCTAGCTAACTTTCATAGCATTAGAAGTTGCTATGTAGGCTGCTGGGGGACGGGGGTGAAAATCATCAACACTGTGAACTACAATAACAAGCGTCGTGGCAAGATATGCCGATGGTACAATAGTGGCACAAATATGGGAGTAACCAATTATTTCCTGATTAAAGAATTTAAGACCTGTTCCACAGGAAGAAATCTGCCTGACAGTGTAAATGTGACCAAGGATCCGTGCCTGAGGTGCACACAAGTCACAGGTATAAACTTATTATAATTCTGCTACATGGACATAGAATCAAACCACTAGTATCATAGTTCACTATCTATTGTTGTGATAAACACCAAGACCCAAAGCAACTTGAGAGGAAAGGGTTTATTTAAGCTTACAAGTCCTAATCACAGTTGATCATGAAGGAAGTCAGGAAAGGAGCTAAAGGCAGGAATCTGGAGACAAGAACTGAAGCAGAGGCCATTGAGACATGGTGCTCACTGGCTTGCTTTCCATAGCTTATTACAAAACCCAGAACCATCTGCCTAGGGGTGGAACTGCCCTTTGAGCTGGGCCTACACAAATCAATCAGGAAAATGTGCTATAGGCTTACCTACAGGCTAAGTTGATGGAGGTACTTTCTCAATTGATGTTTGGTCTTCCCAGATGACACTGACTTGTATTAAGCTGACAAAAACCCACCAACTAGCATGCCTATATAAATGGTGATTTTACATAGTACTTTAAAATTATTATTATTTTTTTTACATTTTACCATGGCATTTCCTTACATATGCACAATCATATTTTACTCTAATTTGCCCTCCCTCATGCCATCTGCCCCGGAAATAGACTCTGTGTTCCCTTCCTATTATCCTTTCTGGCTGCATATCACTATCACACACACACACACACACACACACACACACACACACACACACACACACACACACTTGTAGTTTTAAATCTAGATTGTGCCTCTGAGAGTAATCATGTGGCATTTCTCTGAGTCTGGCTTATTTCACTTAACATAGTGATTCTCCAGTTCTGTCCATTTCCCCGCAAACACCACACTTTTCTTTGTGTATGTGCACATCTTCTTTATCCATTCACCTACTGGTAGGCATGCCAAGTTCCATTTCTCAGCTACTGTGAATAGTACAGCAACAAATGTGGATACACAACAATCTTCGTGTTATGTGACTTCAAGTACACACCAAAGAGTGGTGTAGCTGGGTCATACAACAGTTACATTTTGTTGTTGTTGTTTTTGCTTTTTAAACACTTTCATGCCGATTTTCTCACTGGCTACATAATTATTCAAACCTATTACTCCCTTTCTTGTCTTCAGTGTGTGGAGTATTTTTAATATTTTGATGATGCAAGTGGAGAATTTTCCATTTGTGGTGTTATCAGTGCTCAAAAAAAAAAAAGGATTTTGGAGCATTTAGGACTGAGGATGTTCAATCTCTCTCCCCCTCTGCCCTACTCTCTCATGTGTTTCTAATTCTCTTCACAAAAATGGCGTGACATAAAGGACATCTAGCTGCCTGTATTATATTACTTTCAAATTCTACCTTCCATTAAAAGAGAACAGGACTCTGAAAAATTAGATTGGAGGTCTCAAACAAGGAAAGTAAAGACTTATTTTGTACTGGATAGAAATAAACTGCTCAAAAGCAATGGGAGAACATAGACAAGCTTTGATTCATTCTCATTGGCTAGATGAAATTATATGATTACCCAATAAGGGAAAAAAGCCAATAACAAAGGGAAAAAATGACTAAAAGATAGAATTAGTGAAAACATGACACTACTGCTGTGGGATGCTCTGTATGTTAAATGTGTTGCTCTGATTGGTTAATAAATTGGCCAGTAGCCAGGCATGAAGGATGGGCAGAACAAGGAGAGAATTGTGGGAATGGGAAGGCTGAGGCAGAAAGATGCTGCCAGCCACCGCCATGACAAATGAGATGTAAGGTACCAGTAATCCAAGAGCCATGTGGCAACTTATAGATGAATAGAAATGAGTTAACTTAAGACAGAAGAACTAGATAGCAAGAAGCCTGCCACGGCCATACAGTTTGCAAGCAATATAAAAGTTCTGTGTGTTTACTTGGTTGGGTCTGAGTGGCTGTGGGACTGCTGGGTGAGAAAGATTTGTCCTGACAGTGGGCCAGGCAGGACTGGAGAAAACTCCAGCTACACACTACAGTGATATTACAGAAACATTTTCAAAACCTCACTTGTCACAATTGTAACTGTCTATGCCATACAACTTAATAATGTAAAAATTGGCCAACAGAAAGAATTATAAATAAACAGATGTTTTTAAGAACATATAATTATGTTCTATTTATAAAGAAAATGCTTATTATAAAACAATGCCAGTAAATAAGTGTTAAAGAATGATACACCTTTAAAAAAGATCTTAACTTTGCAACTGCAAATGTGATATTTAATAAACGAAAGTGCTGGGCGGTGGTAGTACACACCTTTAATCTCAGTACTTGGGAGGCAGAGGCAGGTGGACCCCTGTGAGTTCAATTTCAGGTTGGTCTACAAAGTGAATTCCAGGAGAGCCAGGACTTATACAGAGAAACCCTGTCTCTAAAAACCAAAATAAATAAACAAACAAACAAGTAAATTTATTTTAAAGGCTGTTAAAGACAAAATTGACCGACAAGCCAAAATGTCATTTCATAATTTACTAGCCAACTAAAAAGAGGAAATCTAAGTTCCTATTTGAAGAATCTAGAGACTTCACCACAACCAAGTGACAGCATGTCTCATAAAGGTAAGAGCCTACTCATAAGATGCAGATGCAGTTTCATCTATTAAGATTTCTTTTTGCAGCCAAGGGGTGGTGGTGTACACCTTTAATCCCAGCACTTGGAAGCAGAGGCAGGTGGATCTCTGAGTTCCAGGCCAGCCTGGTCTGCAGAGTGAGTTCCAGGACAGTCAGGGCATAGAAAAACCCTGTTTTAAAAAAGAAAACAAAAGGATTTCTTTTTGCAAAAATGTTTGAGTTGTAACAATCCTCTAGAGCAATGGTTCTCAACCTTCTTAATGCTGTGACCCTTTAATATAATTTGTCAGGTTGTGGTGACCTGAACCATAAAATTGTTTTCGTTGCTACTTCATAACTGTAATTTTGCTACTGTTAGGAACTGTAATGTAAATATTTGTGTTTTTGAATGGTCTTAGGCTATCCCTTCGAAAGGTTGTTCACCACCCCACTCCCACTCCCCACCCCGCAAAGAGTCATGACCCATAGGTTAAGAATGACTGCTCTGGAACCAACTTTCAGTTTACAAGAAATAAACAAAATTGTAAACATGAATAAAAAGAACCAAGAAGAAACAAACACATGAATCCTGAATATAAGCAACAAAACTGGTTTAAGATTAGAATACAGACAATCACAACAGTTTCCAACTTCTGTAACAACAACAAAACAAAACGAAATTATATAATCTAAAACTGATGTATTTTTTTAAAAAGCCTGGAGGACAAAGGATGCAATGTGGTTTAAAGGAATGAAGAAACTATAAAGCACCCTCCTTTCCTAACTAAGGGAGCGCAGGTAGGGGGAAGCGTGTGCTGCAATGTTTCTGAGCACAATGAATCAGGCTTGCCAGAGTCATGGGATCCTGTAGTCGCAGAGCTTTCAAGGGATAGTCACCACATGGACAGGTTGGAATCTTTAAAGAACCAAACTACAGATATAATTCCTCATATACTCTTTCTGATTCTTGGGCAGCAGCAGCATGAGAGGCTGGGAATGGAACGAAAAAGCATAGGAAGATCTCTGTATTCTTTCTTGGGCTAATACCTCAAGATCTTAAGCTCATCTTCTCCAAGAGCTGTCCCTCTGCATACACAGAGCATTCATTCACTCACTCTCAGAGCATTTGAAACCAAATGTGAACTGACACTTTCTAAAGAGGTGATTTAGCTCCATTCCAGACCAATTACTACTGCTGATGGATGAAGTGTTCTTTCTTTCATCCCAGCTCCAGTATCAGAGAAAAAAAGCATGCCTTTTCTGGGGAAAATATTTATATGAGTGTCTTTTAAGTACAATAGCAAACCACCACACACACAATGAAGCAGGGAAAAAAAATGGCCTATAACCAAAAGAAACAGATCTGCAGCTAAACTGTGATAAAATAAGCACAGAAAGTCTTACCTATTACAAACATAATAAGAAAAAATAGAGAAAACAGTCAAGCAATTTTAAGAAATTTGAGAAAATTAATCTTATAACATTTCTCAGTAATTGATAAGATACCAAAAAAGGAAAATCAGTGAAGATATCTAAAATACTTGAACAATGCAATTAGCCACTTTTAAGCAACAATCAAAATTAAACTATGTTAAGTTTTCTAAAAAACTGACATTTTTACAAAAACTCAATGTTATAAAAAAAAACAATATAAGAACATAGAGATATAACTACCAAGGTCTAACTTCATTTAGGAAAAAACTTAGAACCTTGTGTTAGTTATTGTTCTACTGCAATGACAAAGCACCACAACCAAAACAAACTACAAAAGAAAGCATTCAATTTGGGATTCATGATTCCAGAGTGTTGGTCCATGACCATCAAGGCCAAGAGCATGAAAGCAGCAGGCAGGCATAGTGCTTACATGATGAGACAACCATAAGGCAGAAAGCAAGGGAGCAAGCTAGCAAGAGAGAGCATGAGTTTGCTACATGGTAATGACACAGGCTTTTGAAACCTCCAAGTCCCACCCCTAGTGACACACTTCCTCTAAGAAAGCCACACCTCCTAGTCCTTTCCAAACAGTTCCACCAATTGTGGAGCAGTATTCAAATGTATGAACCTATGGGGCCATTCTAATTCAAATCACCACAAAATTCTAAGATTCATTCTGGAGACAGTAAGAAAAAAAATCTGAATTTATGAATTAGATGTTTTTAGTAAGTTAGAAAATTATTGATAATTGTCTTAATGATACAGAAGGATTTTCTCCTTAGGAGTTGTGAGTTCAGGAATAAAATGGCATGTTATTTGTGAACTGCTTTCAAATTGTTCAGGAAAAAATGTTTATGAGAATTCTTTGAGAATACACATAAAAAATGCTTTACTGAAATTTTACCTGTACCTTTATATGTACATTTTGCTGTGTTTTATTATTTCATATTACATTTGAAATCTAATTATTCTTATAAAAAAATCCACCACTGAATTATTTCAACTAAATGGCCAATAAAAATCTTAGCAAAGTAAATAAGTCAGTCTTATTTCATAATCAAACTTCTTTAAAATTTTAAGCATAACTAAATGGAAGCAAACTTTTGTTCAACTGGCATTGATGACCATATTAGCTTTGAAAGTAATACTGATCTCTTATAATTATCAAGAGGGAAAAATGATACATAATTAAAATTATATATAACTATGAATTTAATAGTTTTGAAGGCTTTAGGTTTAAATAAACACACTGTACAACCAACAACCTCTCTTACACACACATTTTGTCCTGCATCAAGATCTCAGTGTAGAGCCCAGGCATGTTCAAACTCATAGCTCTCCTGCCCTGCCTCCTAAGTCTAAAAGCATGTGTCATCATGGTAGGCTCCATCTTTGTTGTTGTTTTTTAAATCTTGTATTTGACTATTGTTCTTCAGAAGTCTGAGTTAAATTCATATCAACTATTTTTAGCAGAATGACCTAAAAATAATCTATTTCTGAACACAAGAAGATAGAATGCCCCTGGGGAAAAACAAACTCAAGGAAAAAGAAAGGAGAGTGACTGCAAGGCAGATTCATTACCCGAGTGGAAGGTACAGATGTTCCTCTGAGAATGCCACATATCAAAGTCCACTTAAGAAAAACAGGAGGAGGGGCTGCCTCATGGATTGTAATGACAACTGAAAAGCCAAGAGTAAAACAGTGATGGGTCTGTTTTGTTCCTGACTAGGTGACACTGGAACTTCCCATTACCAGGGAGCATCTAGCCTAGTAGGACACCTCTTTTGTTTCTGAGTTGGGGGTGGGGGGCAAAACAGTCAACTCTATAGCCATTTTCTCTGAAGAGCTAAGCAAATAAACTAAGCAGTTAACTACAACACCCCATTTTTTTCTCCTTTTTGGGGATGAGGGGGAAAGGGAATCCTTGCTTTATTTCCCCCACTGTACAATTCTTTGTTCCACAATCCAATGCTCTCATTTTCTCATTACTTTCATACACACACACACACACACACACACATACACTATATATATATATATATATATATATATAGTATGTGTTTGTATATATAAATATATGGTTCTTTTAAAATTAACAGGGAAGTGAATATATATAATTTAAAGTTAAATTATATATAACAGAAAATTTCATATTGTGTTGAAGCCTTTTTGGCCAAATTAGCTTTAGGCTTAAATACAGACACTATAATCTCTCTTACATACACATTTTGTTCTAGATTACACATGTGCACATGCACAACTACTACTAATTATAGAAGAGGTCATGAAATTGAGATTTAGAGGAGGACATGGATGAGTTGGAGTGGGAAGACACTGGGGTAGAAAGGATGTAAATAGAGTACTTGGGTATAAGACTTGCAAAAAACTAACATATGAAATCTCAAAGTATTAATTTGCATTTCCCTGAGGTTATGGACGTTGTATGGTGGTATTTTATTTGTACTGAAATGTGATTTTCATTGTATGTTAATAAATAAAGTTGCCCTGGGGTCAGAGCTATTAGAGCCATAGCAAGAGTGTGGTGGTTAAAAGAGCTAGGTAGATTTCTGTGTGTTCAGGGATACAGCCAGCATCGGAGACATACGCGTTTAAGACTTGGAGGGCGGTACTTACAGGCAGTGACGAGGCAGTCATGTGTTTGGGTTTACAACCAATGAGAAGGCAGAACAGAAAGACTATTTAAAGACAGACACACAAGAAGTAGCTCTTTTTCGGGGAAGCTAGGAGCACTGCAGGAGGTAAGATTTTAGCTCTGAGCTCTGACCTCTCGGCTTTCTCTTTTACATTGGTTCTGTGTTTCTTATTTTAATAAGACGGTTGGTTACATCTACAATATTGAAACTCATTTAACTGTTTTTCAGCCACATGTATTTGGTCTTTTAAAAATACTCCTAGTTAAAAACAAAAACACAAACAAAAACAAAAAACAAACCAGCAGGGCGGTGGTGGCACACGCCTTTAATCCCAGCACTCGGGAGGCAGAGCCAGGCGGATCTCTGTGAGTTCGAGGCCAGCCTGGGCTACCAAGTGAGTTCCAGGAAAGGCGCAAAGCTACACAGAGAAACCCTGTCTAGAAAAACCAAAACAAAAAACAAAAAACAAAAAACAAAAAACAAAAAAAAACCCACTCCTAGTTTCATGACTGATATTTTAATTGGATTATTATTATTTTTTTTTTGATGTCTTACCATAGTCAGAATGGCTAGGATTAAAAACAACAACAATAATAAAATAACAATCCAAATGAAGTAGATGAGTAGATGACGTAGAGGCTGTAGAGAAAGAGAATATTTACTTACTGCCCCTCTACTCACAATAGTCAGGAAGTAGAAGATATCTACCAACTGAAGAACAGATAATGAAAATTTATATAGTAAGAAAGGGGGACCTGTGGGAGCCCATTTTCAGGTTTCCTCTCGGCTTTACCCAGCAGGTCTGCATAGAGAGGATGACTGGACCACGGACCTGGGGCAGAGACCTGTTGGAATAGGTTCCAGGTCCTCTCGAGGCTATCCTGTATTTTCTGTCTTTATCTCCCCTGTCTCTATCCTTCTAACTAGTATTTCCTGCTGCTCCTACTCAAGAGCACTCTGGGGAAATGTGAAGGTGGTGGGTAGTCCCTCCCCCCATATATGTGTATGTATGAATACTGTGTGTGGATTTGCTTGGACTTCTAATCATATGGTCTCCATAACTCCTATTTCACTGAGCATCTAGATGGAAAGTATCTTTCTGCAGGATATAATCCTAGAAGATAGGTCAGCTGAGAAATCACTTTGGAATTTGAAACGGAGATGGGGAACAGGTGCAGGTTATAGGGGTAAATGTCATATATGCAATGTAGGGATCTAAAAGCTTTTATTCTCTTCTCTTGTGAAAGTTTTTGTCAAGCCACATATCCATTCATCTGTTTCTCATTAGTTTTTTTTTTTTTGGTTCTCATTTAAATATACACACAAACTAAAAAAAAAAAAGAAAAGAAAGTGTGGTATACACACATAGTAGAGCATTATTCAGTTGTTAAGAAAAATGAAATTTACAGGTAAATTGATAGAACCAGAAATAATTATGATGGAGGAGGTAACCCTTCCAGTATGGTTAATCCGGAAGGACAAGCATTGCAGGTTTCCTCTCCTATGTGGAGTTGAGCTTTAAAACTTTATATATTTATGTTTCATTTGGAATATCCACAAAGGTTAGGTAAGGGCCATTGGGAAGGAGAGACCTTTCAAGGAATGGTAACAGAAAATAGCATTACTGAGTGAGAAAGTTGAAGAATGGAATGGGAAGGATTGGATAGGTGGGGGACAAGAGAGCAGGGTAAAAGAGAGAACATGGGAAGAGATAACTAACACTGAAGGCCTTTTGGAAAGCAATATAGAAACTTACTATGTAGAAACTTTCTAAACTGTATGCATAATATAAAACATAGTTCCAAAGGAGTTAATCAATAATAGAGATGGGAGGTAGCATAGGCACAATACCCCAACTAGACACAATATGCTACCAAATAAAAGCCCCAGTAATTGGAATAAGTTACCTCTTTTTGAAGTGTTGGCCAGTCGAGTCCCATAGATATCCCCGTCCCATCATACTAAATACAGGCTTCTGTCAATACTATTTGTTACCCTCTAGAACTTGACAGTAAGACCCACATACATAAGCTGAAGACACTACATGCTTAACTGAAGAGAACATGGAGAAATCTAGCTAGTACTGGCCTGGAAGCTTCATCTTTACTGGCTAGTGTTCACAGTGCTGAAAGATGCCACTCACAGGACCAGAGGTAAAAAGTAATTGCCAGCCTCACTCAGCTATGAACCTTGCATACTATAATAGTGACTTTCCTGCAACAAATCCCTACTGGCATGATAGTGGCATAAATGCTCTAAGTGTTACCAGTCACTTTTTGATTGGCAGTAAAGCCCACTACAGGAGAAGGAACCCAGACATACCTGATGCTGTCAATGAGGCTAAGAACCTGTGGCTAAATCATTCATGAGTCCTAGGAGAAAACCTATCAATATTACTCTGTTAGATGGCTAGAGCAATAAAATTACTCCTAACAACTTACTGCTTTACCCCTTTATCAGTGCATAACTCAATCTTCATCAGAGAATCAATCTCCTTCTTGCCACAAATGACAATTAAAACTAGTCAACTTGCAGAGAATAAAAAAAATTCAGAGTACTTAGTCTTAATGGAATGTAATTAATAAACCCCTGCCCTCAAAGTTAATGAAATGATGTAGAAGAGGGGTTGAAAAAACTGTAAGATCAAGAGGTGATGAGTGACTTCAAGGAAACAGTATTTTCATACACAACCAGAGCAGTTGCACATAGCAACTCAATGATTGTTACAGCATGTTCAAGACCTACATACACAAGCTCAAATCAGATAAAAATCTCAGCATAGGGGAGAAGAAGTGTGCAGGGTGTCCTACCCCAGCTGAGGAGCTATTGACATTTGATTGCTATCAGAAGGAAAATCAGTTTTCTTCAATGATGTGACATCTGGTATCTCAATCATATTTCAAGAGTAGGCCATGTCCAGATGTAGTTGACCAATACAAACTGGGTTCAATGTCTTTTTAAAAGAGCACAAGAAGGCCAGGTAGACAGACAGGCAGAAAACAACAACAACAAAATGAAGTTAGGTGGGCAGGGAGGTAGGGGACAATCTGGGATAAGTTGTGAGAGAGGATGAATATGATCAAAATACACTATATGAAATTCTAAAGAACTACTAAGAAAATTTCTCACCTTAGGGCTCAGAGACCTATGTGCATGAGGAGGCACAAAGATCTTAAAAGCCAGAGGCGATGACTTCAAGGAAACTATCTTTTAGACATAATAGGACTTGATGCACATATGAACTCAGAGAGGTGGAGACAGGACACACAAGACCTACAGAGGTTCAGGCCAGATGGGGTTCTAGCACTGAGAGGGAAGTGGACACAGGGTCCACCCCTAACCAAGAACCTATTTGTAGTTGATAGCTGCTGGAAACGGACAATCAGTTTATTCCAATGGCGTGTGCCTGGTTCTATCAATCATAGCCCAGTGCAGTTCCTATGGCCAGCAGTAGTTTACCAACACAAAAGCAACTGCATATTGTTTGTTATTGCTCTTGTGTGTGTGTGTGTGTGTGTGTGTGTGTGTGTGTGTGTGTGTGTGTCTTTTTGTTTCACTTTCTGTTTTTAGAATATGTTTGTATCCTCTGGGTTGTTTGTATTGCTCTTCATTGTGTGTTTGGGAGAGACACAGATAGACAGAACATAATACTGGAGGACAGGGAGGTAGAGGTGTGGTGGTATTGTGTTCCCCAAAATATTGTGTACTCTAATAAATTTATCTGAGGTCAGAGAACAGACAGCCACTAGATACAAAGGCTAGAAAATGGTGGCACTCACACCTTTAATCCTAGCATTCCAGAGATAGAAATTCCTCTGGATCTCTGTGAGTTCAAGGCCACATTGGAAATAGCCAAGCATGGTGACACACGCCTTTAATCCCAGAAAGCCAGCCTTTAATCCCAGGGAGTGGTGGTAGAAAGCAGAAAGATATATAAGGCGTGAGGACCAGAAACTAGTAGTATTTGGCTGGTTAAACATGTGGCTGGTTAAGCATTCAGACTTTTAAGCGGCAGTTCAGCTGAGAGCCATTGGGATGAGGACACAGAAGCTTCCAGTCTGAGGAAACAGGACCAGCTGAGGAATTGGCAAGGTGAGATAGCTGTGGCTTGTTCTGTCTCTCTGATCTACCAGCATTGACCCCAATAACTGGCCTCGGGTTTGATTTTATTAATAAGAACTTTTAAGTACATTAAGTACATTAAGCTACATAGAGGAGTTCTGGGAGTAGCTGGGAAAGAGAAAAACATGATCAAAATACACACAAAAAAATTTAACGAAAATGGAGAAAGAAACAAAATAATACAATACAAAATAAATACTGTAATGCTGTTAACCTTCAACAAAGGAAGGATTAAAACAGAACAGAATTCATATACTTAAGGTTAAATTGTTTAAAATGTTTGTCCATTAGAATGAATTATATGGTTTCTAATAAAAATATTTAAAAAAAACAAAGAAATATGATTTCAAAATTATTATTAAATCAAAATTTGAATTAAATGGGCTGGATTTAGGTGGGTGAGGAGGTAGGCAGAATATGGGAACAGTTGGGGTAGGGGAAACTATAATCAGAATGTATTTTATAAAACAATCTATTTTCAATAAAATACAAATATTTTAAAGAGGTGAGGGATAATGGCTGCAGTTAAGTCTACTGGCTGTTCTCCCAGAGGACTTGAGTTCAGTTTCAGTACCCAGATATGTCAGGGTCCTCACAAATGTCTGTGACTTTAGCTTCAAGGGTGCCAACACCCTCTTCTGGCTTCCTTAGGACTGTACACAGATGGCGCAGTTGGACACTATCATAAACTTAGGGTTTATACAAACAAAACAGAGCTTTACTTCTGGGAATTCATTTTAAAAGTCAACCAACATATAAAGAGCTTCTCCTCATTTTACCACATTGATAGTATTAGTAGCAATAGTATTTCATTTTCCAACTTTCAACATTAGAAATTGTACTATTAGAGAATAAACACTCAAAGTCATTATAAATGCTGATATACCCCAAAATCACACACCAAAAATTTAGGATTTTAAAACTGTTACCATGCTTTTAAGTTTAACGTACTCACCTTTTACTTGAATCTAAATGTATTATCTAAAGAAGTTTTTTTTTTTTAATTATGGGTGAATTAAGTGTTTTTATATTTTAAATATATTAATGTTTAATGTATTTAAATTCATATATATATATTACATATTTGTGGCCCATTTGGTTTTTGTTTTTCTATCAATTAATTATTTTTTTTCTAGCCCAATCACAGTTTCTCCTCCCTCCCTGCCACTTCTCCTTTCTCTTCAGAAAAGGGCAGGCCTCCCATGTACATCAGCCAGCCACTCCATATCAAGTTGTGGTAACACTAGACGCAAAGTCATATTTTATAAAAAGTTTGGAAAAAATTAAGCATGTGAAGGAAAAAACATTTCAATTAAGAAAAGGTAACTGAAATAAACCTAGGCAAAGTGAAGCACAAAGGAAGAAGAGGCTCTTAAAGACATCACTTAGAGTACTTAGAGTTTCCATTGTGTATAATAAAATTTACATCATTTTACATTTACGTTAAAGAATCTATTGGAGACCAAAACACTCACCTACAACACCATTCAATGCGACCTTCACCCTCACAAGTTTTTGCCCAGTGATTATCTGCCAAATTTTTCATTGCAACAGCATATTCACAAAGTGTTTCAGCGTCTTCACAGTGTTCTCTCCAGATCTTATCAAAGTCTCCCACTGTAGGCAAAGAAAAAACATGAGCTAAGTTAACGTTATTTTTATGTGAACTAATTTTATGAAAATAAGATAGTTTATAAAATAATACAAACACTCAAGAATTAAAACTTAATGGAGTTTTAAACATTGCTTTACAATTGATGATCTGGCAATGAAAATTTACCCTTTCAAACAGACTTATACAGTTGAATATCACTGATTGTGTACACATGTGCACACACACACACACACACACACACACACACACACACAGATAAACACATGAACTACCAGCTCATAAATCAAATGCATGTTGGTAGGGTACAAGTATGGCTGGAAATTAACCATTAGTTTCATATTATACAACCTTGGAAAAGAAGAACATAAACACTATGTTTTGTACTTAGTCTAGGTATGTTGTATCTTTTGGCCAGGAGTGACATGCTTCATGTGATGAAATGTTTGCTTTGCAAGCATAAGGACTTGTGGTTCCACTGCCAGAAGCTACAAGGGCTGCAGGGAGAAACGGGTGGTCCCTTCTGGTTTAAAGACCATGGCTAGCAAGCTAACCAACAGTCCAGTTGGTCAGCTCCAGAGTAAGGATAGGCCTTGACTCGAAATCAGTAAAAATAAGATAGATGGTACTGAGCAATGACACCCAAGGTTGTCCTCTGTGCTACACACATGCACACATACAAACACATACACAGAAGGTTATAATCTAACTATTACTTTTAAATCAGTCATCATCACATTTAAGATGGAATTTCAAATGTCACTGTGAAGACTAATAAAGGTTGGAAAATTATTTGACCAAATAAAGGTCATTTTGATCATTAGCACAACAGGGTAAAGAATTAAAATTATCTGACTGCTTTTCCTTCAACATCTTTAAACAAAGGGATTGAGTTCTCTTGTACCTTATCTAAGTCTAGGTATTTATGTAATAACAGAATAAACGTAAGGAAATAGTCAACTGTGGGGTTAATTACATCCAAACTCTTCTTCCAAGCATGATTAAGTCTTTTTTTCTTTAACAATCAACACATTTATTCAAATTTAAAGAGCAGCCAATTGATTCCATTTACCAGCTACTTTAGTTCCATAGTCTAGTAAGTGTTGAGTTGAAAACCTATTTATTACCCCTCGACTTTTGACTATGCCCATAAACACAAGTAAGGGTACAACACACACATATACACATTGTCCAGTTAGAAGACCACAGTACCAATCATTCATAGACTAAATACTGATTTTATTTCCAAAGTAAATGGAAGCATAACTAATGGTAAAGGAGTGTTACGCCCTTAATATAACTAACATTTTCATTAGTTACTAATATTTGTGAAGGGGCTGGGCTCTTAATTTGTTACAAATCAGGTTAGCCTTCTCTGTCCCCCAAGAAGCAAATAATAATTTAATAAATTCTCAAAAATTTCTTTCTTAGCAATATCTATCAGATGGAGGGATGTATTAAGACTATAAACAGAATAAGAGGTCTTCAAAGCAGTACTCTGATTAGTGATTTTCCCATACACCTATGGGAGCTCATAATACTGTTCTTAAATTTATCCATCAGACTTGGTACTAAATGACTCAATGAGGTACAGTGTAGTTTTAAAGCTGCTTTATGATTAGAGTTCTGTATCAACTTTAGAGGGCCCCTTGGGCTTGTTTCACTATCCTATGTAACACATACATTATTCAGAAATACTTGAGTGAGTTACATGGGTTTGTAATGTGAGCCATTTGCATAAAAATTTTATTATCAAATGTATTTCAAAGAACCTGTGAGTACTGAAAACTGATTTCATTCGTGCAAGACTTGATTTATATTCTACATGGTAGGTAAAACTTGAAAATTTGAATATTTGTATTTTATTTGGAAGAGAGTCCTAAACATCAGCACTAAGGGGGTAGGGGGAAAAGCTAGGAGAAAAAACCAACAGCAGTCCAGGGGTTGTTAGTGACACTGCTGGTGAGGACACCATGTCCACAATGCTACTGGATCCAAGGGCAGGAAGTCTGAGCACTAGCTATCCTAGTTCCCATTAACTAGGGAATGCTAGAAACCTTGGGCTCTAGTATGCACGTACTGAGTAAGGACGTATCACCTGAAGGCTCCAAAGTGCTGGAGAAAAGTAGCAGAAAAACAGAACACACTCAAAGTGGAACTCTTGTCACAGATGGTGACTGAGTTCAGTATTTGCCCATTACAGCTGAGAACTAAAGGTGGTTATGTGAGACACTATTGCCCTCTATTAAACTTCTCAGTGTCCTGACCATGTCAGTTTAGACTCTGAAACCTGATTTACTCTACAATTAACTAACAGCTAAAAGATGCAAAGATGATTAAAACTATAGAGAAACCTATTTCCAAATGGCTTTTTAAAAGGCCTTTGCATTCCTCACAGTCAACAGCAACTTTAAAGAGTACTTTACGTGTAGTTTTGAGGTTCATTATCTGCTTATCTGACATTTAAAGGATTCAAACATTTGTCTGTGTGCTTAATTGATTTTAATTGCAAATAACTTAATATTTTAACATTTTCTTTAACAGTAGAGTTTATATACCCTCAAAGTGTGCTCACACTGCAAGTTAATGTGATTGTAAGCATAGTGAACTTAACTATATAACTGAAAATAAACAATAACATTTTATATATTTTTATTCTTATACTGTATTTGATGAAAAGGGTTTTTCTTTTTTGAAGACTATTTTAAAGTATGTGTGCAAGTGTGCAGGTGCCCATGAAAGCCAAAAGAAGGTAAGATCAACTGAGCTGGAGTTTATAGGCAGTTGTGATAGAGCTGAGAATCAAACATGGATTCTTGGAAGAGCAGCAACTTCTATTAATTGCCGAGTTGTTTCTCCAGTCCCAGCGAAGAAAAAAAAATTACTGTTAAATGCTATATGAAATAATAAAGTTATCAAACAGGTAATAAAACAGAAAGTTCAAAGCATACAAATAAAATGTGAGTGAGGCTATAACAAACCAGACATGAACTTAATATATCTCTATGTCCACTGTAAGTATCCTAAGCCACTTTTAATTCAAGCCCTTACATAACAAATATATCAAAGCCTGTTAAGTATACACTACAATAAATGTTTAATGGCTAAAAATGGACAGAAAACATAGCTGATTTATTATGAGAAAATTTCACTTTCTGTTATATTCCCAAAAGATTAAGGGCACTGTTTTAAATAAATTAAGAGAAAAATGGGAAAGGTTAATTTTTTTCATAGTATTTTTTTTTTTTTTTTTTTTTTTGGTTTTTCGAGACAGGGTTTCTCTGTGTAGCTTTGTGCCTTTCCTGGAACTCGCTTGGTAGCCCAGGCTGGCCTCGAACTCACAGAGATCCACCTGGCTCTGCCTCCCGAGTGCTGGGATTAAAGGCGTGCGCCACCACCGCCCGGCTGTATTTTGTTTTTTTTTTGAGACAGGGTTTCTTTGTGCAGTTTTGATGCCTGTCCTGGATCTCGCTCTGTAGACCAGGCTGGCCCCAAACTCACAGAGATCCACCTGGTTCTGCCTCCTGAGTGCTGGGATTAAAGGTATGCACCACCACCGCCCACAGTATTCTGCTTTTATAGTGTCCAAAATACTGAATTTAACAAATGTTTAAGCATATTATAATGTGGGTTCTGAAAGCACTGCTCCCCAAATTAATAAAAAAAAAAGTTACCAAATGCCCAGCATGTATATTCAAATTTCTTCTGCACACTCAAACTGTATACATAAAACATATGTTAAAAGTTGATTCTAAAGACTTTTGACAGTCACTTGGTTATTAGGTCAACCACAATTTTAACTAATGTTTCATTAAAAAGGACAACACACTGCTTCCTGGCCATCACTGAGATGTAAGCAAGCCTCTGCATGTTTCAACTATCAGGGGCAGGGCTCTGCAAGACACTGTGAGCTAAAATAAATCTATTCCCTCAAAAAGTACAGTAACTTGGGGCCTGGAGAAACGGCTCAGCAGGTACAGTGCTTGCTCAGAACCCACTCAAAAGAAAAGCCCAAGGGCGGCTGCCTATAATCCCATACTAGAGGTCAGAAGAAGCTTCTGGGATGAGGGCTGAAAGGGTCTCATGTACCTGAGACTGTCCTCAAACTTGGATGAACTAAACGTCTGATCCTTCTGCCTCAAGCACCAGAGCTAGGATTATAAAAGTGTGGTTCCACGCTTGATTTTATGCAGCTCTGGGAAGTGAACTCAGGACTTTGTGCATGCTTAGACAAGCGTTGTACCAGCACCTCACTTTCAAAATCCACTCCCTACAGGAATCCTAGAAAAATTGGATATACATTAAAAAGAGACAAAGTATGAATATATCCAACAAACATACAAATTCACCTTTCCTATTAAAAACCCGCTTTAAAACAACAACAAAAATAAACAACTAATTTACAGTGGAAGCGAAGTCACATCTACTGAGTTCACAGGTATTTTTGTAAAATCTTTAAGCTTAAAGAAAAGCAATTTGAACAAAAACACTAAATTATAATGAGTTTCTTATATTCAAGAAAAGTGAATCAGTGCATTTTACATGCTGTGATCACCTAATTATACATGACATATTTTTCTCAGTAACTATCCTAATTCTCATTCTTAAAAGGTATAAATATAAAGCAAAGATCTGAAATTTAATGAATATAACTCTACAGCTAATTTATTTATAAACCACAAATGGTAAAATATTAATATAGAAAATATATAGGGACTCATAAGATTCAAGAGTAAAATTATACCAGTCTTTTTAAAAAGTGGATAAAAAAAACTTTTCAAGCCAGACATAAAAAATGATTACCAGGCACATGAAAAGATGGTCATCATCACTAGTAGTCAGGGAAATGCCAATTAAAGCTACAATGTAATGGCTATGCTATCCGCGGAGAAAAGGGAGCCTATGTACTCTGTTTTGAGAGTATACTACTACCATTATGGGACACAATATAGAGCTTCTTCAAAACATCCCAAAGCTTTCACTTCCTTTCATCTCTCCCGTTTCCCTCTTTGTATGTATGAAAAACAAAATCAGTATGTAAAAGAGACTTTGTAATCTCATGCTCTCTGTGGTACTAACTACAAGATGAAAAGAAAAAAAAAAAACCTCCAGGTGTCCATGAGTGAGTAGTAGACAAAAGAATTATGGTATTTACATATATAATGAAGCATCACTCAATTCAAAAAAGGAAATC
This sequence comes from Peromyscus maniculatus bairdii, assembly GCF_049852395.1. Lineage (NCBI taxonomy): Eukaryota > Metazoa > Chordata > Mammalia > Rodentia > Cricetidae > Peromyscus > Peromyscus maniculatus. Next base: position 13,557,725 of record NC_134854.1, on the reverse strand, counting down.
CTGCCACTCTTGACAATGTGAATGAACTTCGAGGTCATTACACTACATGAAATATACCAGTCGCAGCAAAGACATGCATCACAGACTATGTAGATGTGGAATCTAAAGCAAGGGGCTTAAAGAAATATAAAGTACTGTGTGCTCATCAGAGGTTTGAGGAAGAGGGAAGAGTTGAAGACACAGATGTTGGTCAAAGGGTGAAAACTAAGTTACAAAATGAACAGGCCTTAGAGATCTAATGTACAGGACTGTAACTATGTTAGAATGTATACATTAGTAAAGTAGTAAATTTTTAGTAGTCATACACACACAAAATAACTGTTACTGATGGATGTCAACCAGACTGAGTAATCATTAAGTAAGATATATTTTCATCAAAACAGCAAGTTATATACCTAAAACTTAATTTTTATCATAATCTCTTCTTTAATTATTTATATGTAATAAATGTATGTGTATGTGTGTGTGTGTGATTTACTGTTGAATCCATTTAGTGCTGACAATCCGAGATAACATATCAGGGGAGTTATTATCATTTATACATAAAAAATTTATAATTCTTGGCAGTTTAGCCTGTAATTCATGATACATTACATGGTTTTTAAAAGTTACAATTCAAAAGAAATTATACTATATACTATAGTATATACTATATAATTCTAAGTGTATAAAACTATGAAAGTTAACTCTATAACAACAACAAAAAAAAATTCTGTATGGGGCAGTGAGTAGGGAGAGATAGAAGGACTGGAAAGGGAATTCTGGGAGTGATGGCTATGTTTTATAGTTTGTGGCAGTGATTTCACAGGTGCATAACTATTAGCATTCACAGAATTCTGTATGGTAGAAGGCATATATGAACTACACATATCAATAAACTTAAGCTTTAAAAATGATGTGCAATGAGCAGAGCAAATGCTCTAAAATTAAAACTTAAATCGTGGTAACTGTTAATCTATAGATTAGAATATATTTCCTTAACTTCATGGCCAAATTCTAGAGAACCAACACCCCAGGGACCTAAGATTTACATAAATCTTAAAGTTTTAGAAATCAGAGCAATTTTCTGGTTATGACTCAAGTATACTGCCAATGTGGCCATAAGATGTTATATCTCTATAAGAGCAGAGTCAAGTCTGATGAACTTTTAAATGCTATTGTAGAGCCTGAAGACATGATGTTGATAACTGACTGGGAAAAGCTTATACGCCAGTCACCATAGCACCCTGCCTTTCTTCCTGAGTTTTATATTTGTAAATGTGAATGGACAAGAACTAAGGTCTGCAACAAACAAACTGCAATGACTTTCCTAACCACAAACAGATGGGCTTCCAAATCAGTCAAATGCTGTATTTAATCTCTGTAACTGCATTATCTTTAATTTTCTGGCAGTTGTTCTCATCTCTGGTTGCCAGTTCTCAATGTACATTGTAACTACACAGACATTTCATTTAATGGATCTCGAGTGTGAACTGGTCATTTACTCCAATGCTTTACAAATAAATCCACTGTATATTCATGGCTCAAAACCAACAGCCTAGATATATAGCAAGGTTGGAGAGTCAAACCCCAGTGAAACAATACAGAAAGCCATGAAGCTTAGGGCAAAATAGAGTCAAATGAAACTTAAAAAAGCAAAGTAGTTTATGCTTATAGTATATCTTTATGAGGCAGCCTTTTATAAGACGCATTTATGATTAAGAAACTTCATCCAAAATACAAAAGTCTTTGACTACTTCTTGTAAAGGAGACAATGTAAGAAGAGTCAGGACCGGGTTACTGTTTCTCCTTTGTGAAAATAATTTATGTACATAGCTATGACAACAATATACAATATATAAGTATAGCTTTCTACTTGGTTGCTGTAATACCAAACTTGCAAATAAAAGGACTTATGAATAGCCTACCAGAACTGAATTATGTGAGCAGGGAATTGCTACACAAGTAGGATCTAGCGACGCTCAGCTACTTCTTTTTACAGGTGTGAGATTAACAATTTATTCTCAACAGCCCCTGTGATGGACATGAGTAAAGCTGTATTTCCGGCACCAGAAAGCAGCGGTTCTCAGATATTATATTTTATAAATAGCATAAATTTAGCCTCTCAAATTTAGGAGACTATTATTATGACCATAAAATTTTTACTGTAAATTCAGGGTATACAAATATAAATATATACAAATATACAAACTATTACCATGATTTTATATAAACATTATATCCATCAAAATATCTTTAGTTTTTACAGTCTGAAAAAAAAAATCTTAAAACTAAACTTAGACTGAGTGATATGAAGGAACCAATAGGTAGGGAGGGCAGAGTGGCAGGTAAGAGGAAGAAGAGAATTCACTACATAGAGCACAGCTAATTCAGGACAGTTTGCCAAATGTTACAATGTTCCCCAATATTTGTAGTTTTAAGTATATAAGAAGGGAGGTGTTTAGAATAACTTGGATCACTAAAAAGGGGATAAAGCCATCAACAAGAAGCTATTTCTATTACCTTCTTTTGTATATGAATCTTCAATCTACGTGAGGCATATTAAGGATAATTAGGCAAACAGCAGAGTTCTACTGAAAGAAGTAAGCTCAGTGGGAAAGAGATAATTAATTCAGGAGTGATCACACCAACTGTGGTATGCACAAAGACAGGCACTTGTTTATGTAAAATTTGTGCTAAACATTCTAAGGAACTAGTCTACATGACCATCCATAGCATTTTAAGAGACGGAAAGATTTCTAATTCTAAACCACAGTATTTGATAATGTGACACAGATTATCTGATTAATCCATATAGGTTATTTTGCTGCTGTTGTTGGGTTTTTAACTATTATTATTTTCTCTAGAGTTGGGTTATATAGTCCAGGCTGGTCTTCCAACTCTTCATCCTTCTGCTTCAATCTCTTAAGTGCTGGAATTAAAGGCTTATTCCACCATGCTTCACTAATAACTTGAATTTTACATTGTAAAGAAAACAATACATGGCTAAATTTACTGGGTATCACTATTCTTAGTTTCAAGATGAATATTCTAGAAAATGTTACATGAACAGGTGGAAATGGGATGGGGCAAGGGATAATGTCCTGGAGCCAATCAATTCTTAATGCTACCTTGGAGGTGGACAGGTAGGATAGCTACAAACAACTCTTCTGGTATATATGCAATGTGAAGATAATTGCGATCCCACTGATTGTAGAAATTAGCAAGAACTAATAAAAATGGGAGATCCAAAAGTATGTTTCATAATAAAACAGGGACTTCTTAATACCACTGTCAGATATTAAAACTTACAATGTGCGATTGCTCTTTCAACAACATAGTATGATTTTTAGGTAAATTTTGTTATATATAACAAACAGTTTTCAATCTATGTCAGAAAGGGTATTTTCAAGCACTGGGTTGTTCTAAATTAATATAAATGCTATAAAAGTTTGGTATGGCAGGGGCTATGGGAAGCATTTGCCTATATTATTTAGATATCAATAAAGGTATGTTTATTTTTACTAGAGAAATATTAAGACACAACAAAAAGAAGAAGAAAGAAAAAAGAAAGACAATCTAATATATGAAATCAATTTAGGCATCAAAACTATTAACAGGGAAATTGACAACACAACTGCTGATATCCACACTGTACCTTAAAATAAATAATAACTCTTTACACAGCAGTGAAGCAAAAGTACTAAGTAGTCAGTCAAATCACTAACTTAGCCAGCTACCTCAACTGGCGCTTCCCTCCTCTACACTGTTTTTACTACAGAAATGAAGCATCGTGTAGGCAGACAAGGAATGAGTTTCATTCTTTTGTATCAAAATAACCTTAGTTCAGTGTCATCCCCTCACCCCAATTGGTCCAACAGTCCAATAGTCTCACCTGCATCAGAAGCAAACAAGAAATCTTTAAATGTGTTCTAATTTCCAAGTTACACAATTGCTTTCTAGGGCCTAAGAATCAGCATTTTAAAATTAACAGAGTACTGGCACACACTAATGCCTAAGAAACATCACACTAGATTGGAAGCTAATGCTGAGAATATTTCAGAATCAAAACCAATCACCACTTCTTAAAGAATGTAAGAATCCTAATTCTGTCTTTTCTTGAAGACTGTAAGTTGTCATTTTGAGTACTTCTACTGTAAATGAAACATAAATAGCAGGCATAGTTCTTCAGCTTACAAGCCAGCTAGAACGGAAGAAACTCAACTTCTGGGAGTGCTCCCTGTGTTCTGTGAAGGCCCCACTCTCTCAGGGACCCAAGCATTACTTCCCACATCATCATCACTTTTCGGGGAGTCTTGTTTATTTTCTTCCACATGGAGCTTCCAAACTTCAACTTCCAAAGAATACATCCACACTAAATCATTGTCTCCATGCCTATACTAAGCCGATCTGCCTGTCTACCCTGTTCTCAAAGCACTCTTACTCAACCATATATAATGATTTCCAAACTGGAGGTTTAATGGCTACTAACCTTTTCCCAAAGAATCTTACATTATCACTGCCTTTTCCTCTTTACTTTTATGAAAACTGCTTATTGTACCCTTCAAAATATTCTTATTTTTCTCTATTTTACCATCGTGCCTGCATTGTGCCTGCTACGTATGTCTTTATCAACTCTATATCAGATGAGTGTAAAGAGACACCTAACTCATTTCTTCTCTAGATTACTTCCTGTTGCAGTCTTCTGTACCTCAGTGTTCTGACTTTTCTGGCTCCTGGATACTCCATGGAGTTTTGTTTTGTTTTGTTTTGTTTTGTTTTTTCCTTCAAAAAAAGTTTTTATTTATTTTACATACCAACCACAGATTCCCCTCTCATCCCTCCTCCCACTCCCCCCCAACTTCCCCCACCCAACCCACCGCTATCCCCTCCTCCAAAAGGGGCCTCCCATGGGGAGTCAGCAAAGCCTGGTATACACTCAGTTGAGGCAGGACCAAGCCCCTCTCCCCTGCATCAAGGGTGAGCAAGGTGTCCCACCATAAGTAATGGGCTCCAGAAAGCCAGCTCATATACCAAGGATAGATCCCGATTCCACTGTCGGGGCCCCTCAAACAGACCAAGCTACACAACTGTCTCCCACAGGCAGAGGGCCTAGTCTGGTCCCATGCAGGCTGCACAACTGTTGGTCTAAAGTTCATGAGTTCCCACGAGCTTGGTTCAGTTGTCTCTGTAGATTTCCCTATCGTGATCTTGACCTCTCCTCCCCTTTGCTCATAGAATCCTTCTTCCCTCTCTTTGACTGGACTCCCAGAGCTCGGCCTAGTACCAGGTTGTGGTTCACTGCATCTGCTTCCAGCAGTTACTGGATGAAGGCTCTATGATAACAGTTAGGGTATTCACCAATCTGATTACTGGGGTAATCTGATTACACTCTCCCCATTATTGCTAGTAGTCTAATCTGGGGTCATGCTTGTGGATTCCTGGGAATTTCCCTAGCACCAGGTTTCTCCCTTACCCCATAATGGCTCCCTCTATCAATGTATCTCTTTCATTGCTCTTCTACTCCCTCCCTCAGCTCAACCATCCAGTTCCCTTATGTTCTCATCCCCCATTCACTCCCCCCTATAGACAGTTATATCCTACAAAGTTCCAAAGATAACACTTATAATGGACCCGAGACTAAGAACCACGACATCTGGGGTTTTGTTTTGTTTTCTTAATGTTTGTTGGGGCCAGTTAGGTAATCAAAGGATTTGCACTGATATTTTTCTTTTCAGGCTATCATTTGAAATATAACCCCCTTGCAAAGATACCACCAAGACACCTAATGATAAAATCGAATAGGTAACATACACTGCACACCTACTGTGTGCCCTTCACTCAAATCAACTGCATCAGTGTTCCTTTCAGTGTTACTGATTACTAAGCTTCTTTCATTTCTCTTCCTGCAAACAAAAAACAAAAACAGCCCCCCAAACAAACAACAAAAACAAAACAAACCTTCTAGGGCTAAGTTACCTACATTTTTGGTGGAGTCTATTACAGCGATAAAGCAAAGATTCTCTCATAGGCATATGCATGTGTGCCACGCATGTGAGCACGCACACCTCTCTCTCTCTCTCTCTCTCTCTCTCTCTCTCTCTCTCTCTCTCTCTCTCTCTCTCTCTCTCCCTCTCTCTCTCTCTCTCTCTCTCTCTCACACACACACACACACACACACACACACACCCTCTCTCTCTCTCTCTCTCTCTCTCTCTCTCTCTCTCACACACACACACACACACACACACACACACACACACACACACTTTTCTGACTCTATCAGAATGGGTGTTGACTAGGGAAAAGCACAAGAAACCTCACTTGAAAAAAAAGTAAAAACAAAAGAGAACCTGTTCAAAATCTCTTGGTGGTGAAAGAACTGGTCAACTCACTAACAGTTGTGGAGAAAGTCTACTGAAAGAAAAGTGCAGGTTAAAATGGTTTCTCCATAATCCCCTCATTTCAGGTGTTTGCTCAAAAAGCAGTGACAGCTGGAGAGATGGCTTGGCCACTAAAGTGCTTGCCTTGCAAGTACAAGGCCCTGTGTTCAGATCCCTAACACAATATACAAGGCCCAGGCCCAACACCATGCAATCATAATCCCACCGATCTCAAGGGATTGCTGTCTGGCCTAATTAGTGAGCTCTAAGGTTCAGAGAGAGACCTTGTCTCAAAAAATAAAATGGACACAACCAAGGAAGACACCTGAAGTTGCCCTCTGGCCTTCACAGGCATATACACACACACACACACAACACACACACACACACACACACACACACACACACACACACACACCAAAACTACAAAAAAAGCAAATCCAAAACTGAAAATCCACATGGCTCCAGTTCAGTTCTCAATCAGATACACTGATCAAGTAAATCTGACCAATCAACAAAGTCCTTATTTGGAAAGCAAAATTAAACTAGCTATTTCTTAAATATACTGTCTATACACATTATGATCAAGCGTATTTTCCTTCACATAAACTCAACTATAACAGTCTCTTATCTACAAATGTCTGGACATAAAACGTCCCTTTTCATCACCAATTCTAGAACTGTGCTCACATTTTGTTTTAGTAACTTCTTCAGATATACAGCACTATCTCAAACTCTGCTCTTTCTTGCCAATTCTCGTTTCTCTTATACAAACTGGCACAAGACCTTGGAGTGGTGGGTGACACAGGGCGGGCAGGGAAATGGAGCAGAGTGAAAAGGTGGTAAAGTGCACTGAGCCCATCTACCTGTCCTTGGAGCCCTGCTCACTTTCCCAGCCCAGGCCTGCTCACCACTGTCCACACTGACCAGCAACACTACTCACTTTCCCAGCCCGGGCCTGCTCACCACTGTCCACACTGACCAGCAACACTACTCACTTTCCCAGCCAGGGCCTGCTCACCACTGTCCACACTGACCAGCAACACTACTCACTTTCCCAGCCAGGGCCTGCTCACCACTGTCCACACTGACCAGCAACACTACTCACTTTCCCAGCTCGGGCCTGCTCACCACTGTCCACACTGACCAGCAACACTACCCACTTTCCCAGCCAGGGCCTGCTCACCACTGTCCACACTGACCAGCAACACTACTCACTTCCCCAGCCCAGGCCTGCTCACCACTGTCCACACTGACCAGCTGGATAGATTAGAACAGGGGAAGAAAAACCTTTTTCATCATAGCAGGAGGGTCTCATTTTCATTTTTCTTACTGTTGCATTTCAAATCCACTATCAGAGATAAAGGCAAAGAAAACTCAACCCTCGCTGGTGTTCTTATTTTTCAGTAACTGCTGTAGTTCCTTTCCCATTCCACCCCAAGCCGTTTCTTTCATTAGCAGTATACCCCTGGGAAAGCCGTATGCCCACTGCCCTAATTCAGCTACATCCATCTCCCACAGCCCACACCCACCAGTTTATATCTTTTACCTTGCCCAGCTTTTAGCACTGCTTCCTGCTCTCCCCTTTCTCTTATGTTCTAACATTTAAGTCACCAACATCAGGGAAAGAGATGGAAAGGAAACTATTCTTTCCCATAAAATAGTACAGCACTAATGATGAACAATCCTGGCCTCACGTAAGTTACTTTGATCTTCTTAGGACTGAGTCCACTATACAAATGAAAGGATTAATTTAGGTTATACACTAAGTCTGGCTAATATGTTTCCTGTCCCTAATGATGGAGATGCAGAATCTGTAGATGTGAGATAAAATGCAGCTACTTTAAGATCAACCATGCTTGAGAATCATTAATGAAAACTATGAGTTCTTATAGTCTTACACTCCACGATTTTAAGTGGGAGTTTTCACTGCTTTGGGTTATTTACCTAGACTTTCTCAGAAGGCATTCAAATAACTGAGACTAGGACTGTGTCACATGTGAATGTTGGAAAGGGTACACTTATTCAGATCATCTATTTTGCAAGTTAACTGATAGGGTATTATATATCACTAGAGCAAAGCCTAGAGAAGCCTAGATTGTTGATGGAATTTAGGGCATTAAAATGCCAAAAGAATAGCTTCATTCAAATGCTTAGACTGTCAGGAATCCTTTACCTGCCTAACAGCACATCAAATCATTCACTTCTGAACTACATGTATTGCTTTCAGTTCTGGTAATTTCTAAGTACCAATCCTCATTATGAACTAAGTGTTCCCCTAGTTAGAATTTGGGCTTAAAGACATGTTTAAACATGTGGGACTAAGCATGCATAAACAGCAGCTTAAAGAGATAATGACACATTAGCAGGGTGTTAATTTAAGTGGAACTTATTCCTTTATGAATAAATGAATAATGAATAACAATGAAATTACTACAAAAAGGTTAATAATAGAAACTGAATTACATACTAGTCATTTTCTTTTAAAAGATGTGCCTTAAATTTGTACAAAATGGCACGATAAATTGAAGAAAAGTGAGTCCACTTATTTCCTCATTTCTCCAAACAACATAAAAACCAATAGAGAATGCCATTATGTAAGTGCATTTTGTGACTATCAAGAATGATGCAACTGTTGCTATGGTAACCACTCATTTTATTGAATTGCGGTTAGGAACTAAAGCAATATTAATAAAAAAAAATTCAATACCTTAATATGCTTGCCAAGGTTCTTCTATTGGTACCTATCAAACAATAGCTATAAACCTTCTATGGGGATATCAAATGGCCTCTATTAAAAGCCAGGGCAGAGTTGTCAAAGAAAGAACTTGGAATAGTTTTAAAAATAAAACACAGCGCCGACACTCAAAGGAAGAAGACTTGGACTGAACTTCTAGAGTAACTGGAAAGTGCATAACTGAAAAGCAACATGATCGCACAGGTCTTTGTTCCTTCACTGTCATATTTCTCTTTTAACCTAAATTATTAACTAGTTAAATGACTAACACTGCTGAGTTTGCATTTTGCAATTATGATAAAGCAAAAATCCGCTGGAAGTATCCCATTTTAATACCTAAAGAGATTTTTTTCTTCCCTTGAGCATATGACGAATAAAGCAAGTTTTCAGCTTCGGAAATCTTATAAAGTTGCTTTGTTTGAGAGCCTCCATTTACAAAATGCCAGGGTAACTCGTAAAATCCAACTACAGACACTGTTCCGGCATAAGCAAAAGCCAGTAAAGCTGCTTCCAAGAAGGGGGCTGCACCTATGGCCGGCTTCAATGGCATCCGTGTCTTTCCGAGTCCCTGTGGCTAGACACTGTTCAAAACTGCACCGTGTCTAAAGGACCTGCCCCAGATCTCTTTCTTGCCTGCCTCCACACACTTGAAGATGGAGCTGCGGTGGAGGGGCCCTGCCTGCTCTGCTTCCTCCCCACCGTTAAACCAGGTGAAGCACCTTGCGATCCCTTACTGGGCCCTGATGACTTCGCAGCCCTGGAAGCCCAGGCAGGGGGGAGGCCTCGGCACGGCCTTGCCAAGAAGCGAAGAGGAAGATGGGGGCTGTTGCCAAGCGCGCAGAACAACAGGCTGGTCCAGCGCAGAAGAGTGAGGGCAGCTTGGCTTCTGCCAGTCTCCTTCCTGGGTGGATTTCCCCCCCCTTGTCTTCGGGTCTCACCTGAAAGCCCCTCCCTCTCTCCCTCCCTCCCTCCGAGTGTGTGCTCGGTGACAGTGGTCTGGGCGCAGCGCCGGGGGACAGGGCCCGGGCCGGCGGCGACTGCCCATCACGGTGCCGGGCGCCGACAGCAGGAGGCCGGTGGCGGCCCGGGCAGCCGACAGCCGCGCCGGCCCCGTGTGTGTCACTGGTGGCCCGCGGGGCTGGCGAGAGCTGCGGACCCGGGCGGGGGCCGCGCCTCCCCTCCCCCGCTGCCTGTTTACCTTCGCGGTACTTCTTGCGGAGCCGCCGGTGGACGCTCTTCACCACCCCGGACAGCTTCTCCTGCTCCAGCTTCCGCTCCTGCTCGCGGGGCTGCGCGGCGCTCGGGGGCCGCTGCCCGCGCGCGGCGCCTCGGCCGCCCGACCCGGGCTCCATCGCGCCGCCGCCGCCGCCGCCGCCCCTCGGGCCCCGCGGTCTCTCCCCGGACGGAGGAGGTGGGCAGCAGCGGAGGCAGCCAGCAGCCCGGAGGATGAGGCCGCGGAGCCCCAGCCAAGGCCTCGGGGGCGGTGTCTTCCCCGCAAGCGCGAGGTGATTGGTGGGCTCCGGAGGGCTGGGCGGAAATGGAAAGGGCCAAGGGCCAATGGGCGGAGGGCGGCGGCGGAGCGCCGGGTTGTTTGGGAAGGAGCAGCTGGAGGAGGCGGAGGGAGCACTGGGCCTCTTGCCAGGCCCCGCCCCGGATGCTGTGCGGAGGAGCCCGGGCGGCCGGGGGGCGGGCGGGGAGGGGGGCGGGGAGAAGGTCTGCGGTGCGAGGTGCGCTTGCGCCTGCGAGTTTGCTTAGTTTGAGCTTCATTGTGAGGTCCGGCTTTGGCACGTCTCCCAGCTTTCCGCCCTGTGTTATGATAGGATGCCACCATCGGAGTTCACTTCGCACCTGTGTCGCTTCCCATACTCCACACCAGCTAGCTACCCATTGACGACTTGACTGCACAGAGTTTGACACTTCAAGGAGGAGTCCAAACTTGCATGCTTTTTTGGGGGGTCAAGGAGAGGTCAAGCTACCAAATCCGCATTTAATTCTCTCGCTAGCTGTGGCTAATGCCAGGCATGCTGCAGAAGCACCAAAGACACCTAAATGGGAAAAGAAAGGTAATAGAAAAACAATAGAAGATGTGCAACAATCAAGTTGGAAATATAACTACACCGTCTTCCTGTAGAACTTTGATATTCAGCATACCATGGGGTTGCTGGAAAACCTACATTGATTGTAGGTAGTCTCAGAACTCAGGAAAGTCTGCTCAGGTGGTCTCTCTCGCATGACTGTAGAGAGTCCACTACTGCACGCAGAGTTCACTGATCAACTTTCCCTTCCTAACTCCTTCAGGCTTGGCATGGTGGCGCATGTCTAATACCAGCTCTTGATCGGGAAGCAGAGGCGTGCTAATCTCTGTGAGTTCAAGGCTAGCCTGGTCTACAGAGCAAGTTCCAGGACAGCCAGAGCTACACAGAGAAAATCAAAAAAGAAGAAATAAAGAAACATGGAAGACTGTTCTCCAAAAATAGACCTTATTAGCTCGGTACTGGTACCTAAGCGGGCGGAGATACTGCAGGCCGAGAATGAATTGTATCTAATTGTGTACTATCTGATTGTGCAGCTTTGGTTACATTACATTGTATAGACATTGTTGCATTGAAACTTTCAGATCAATGATTTTGTAATATAAGTAACATTCTTCTTCTGTATCTGCCAGGTTCAAAGGAAACCCCATTTCCCCAAATCTGGGAGTTAGACAAAAGCCAGCTTTCCTCAGGAACTAGGGGAAGCTAGTTCCCCTCTACCAAAGGAACTAATTCTCTTACCATTGGCAGAAGGGACAAATGGTTATCTGTGGTGCCTACTAGCATGCTGGCCTCCTGGCCTCCTGGCTCTTCTCCCCCGCCCCCCAGCTTCCTCTATTCCTCTGGCTCAGGAGCTTCCCTGCCCCCAGCTTCTCTTTATAACCCTAAGTTGGCTATGTGTATTTGGCTATGGTCCTTTCTGGCCCTTTCTTGGTCCTCTTTTAGTCTTTCTCTCACCTGTCCCCGACCCCTGTACCCCAAACCACCCCCCACCCCCTCTCCTACCTCCATCTCCCATGTACCCTGCCTCTTTCCTCTCTCTCTACTCTGCTTCTGCTTCTCTCCTGGTCAGGTCCAGTCTGCTGGCCATGTTTACTCTCTTACTTTCTCTCTCTACTCTGGACCCTTCCAGATACCTCTGGCTGTTCTCTCCTTCATATCTGCAATAAAAAATTTCCCCTCAACCATACAATAGAGTAGTCATGCAGTCAGTTTATACACTATTTCATGTTTCCTCCTGAGTTAAGATGATCCTGAAGAACAAAATATTACACCTGTTTTCCAGATCACAGGAGAAGAAATACCACAGTGAAGTAGATCAGACACAGACAGATAAACTCCAAAAGAATGAATCTCAATTTTGAAGAGAAATTCCAAGAAATAACTAGGAAATATGTATGTGGTCTTAACACAAGGAAATTTCATTTGGGTAGAAAAGAGAGCTTGGATGGTTTGTTTGTGGTGTTTTGTTTTGTTTGTTTTGTTTTTCCACATATGAAAAGTAAATAAAGTTGAAAATATTGGAAAGCTACATAGTAGTTGGTAGTGAAGATAGGATCATATGTCATTTGTACTGAATATTAGTTGTTCAGTTGTTTTCTACTTCCATCTAGGAAAGTAAATCTAATGATGTATTTTTATTTAAATATTTTTATTTTAATTATGTGTGCATGTGTGGGTTTGTGCGTGTGAACACCATGCCCTCTGGTACCAGAAGAATGTATTGGGACAGCTGGAGCTAGAGTTAGTTTTAGGTAGTTGTGAGTCATCATGTGGGAGCTGGGAACTCAATTTGAGTTCTCTTCAAGAGCTATAAACTCTCTTAGCTGCTGAGATCTCTCTTTAGCCAAGGGTTTGTTAGTTTCTTTGCTTTGCCTTTTCAAACCCTCTTTCATACTAAGAGCAGATGAATTCTTAAGACCTTTTAAAAGGTTAAAAATGTTGAAGTAAATTTGGGAAATATAGGAAGGATTAAAGATGATAAAAACTACTCAAAGTTTTACCAGTGAGAGGTGCAACTTTTTTTTGGCCTGTATGCACTAATTTCAAGTGAAGGGTTTCTCAAATGGCTAGGTGGTAATCTATTGAATGAATAACATACCATTTTATTAGTTAACCCCCAGTCACTTTATATTTATGTTGTCTTCATTTTCCTCCATTAGAAGCCACATTACATGTAATTAATACCTTTGATGGTTTTTATTTGAATCTTTTTTTGTTTGTTTGTTTGTTTGTTTTTCGAGACAGGGTTTCTCTGTGTAGCTTTGCGCCTTTCCTGGAACTCACTTGGTAGCCCAGGCTGGCCTCGAACTCACAGAGATCCGCCTGGCTTTGCCTCCCGAGTGCTGAGATTAAAGGCGTGCACCACCACCACCCGGCAATGGTTTTTATTTGATTATATGTATCATTAAAGAAACTTCATTAGATCACCCTAGGAAGGGGAAATAGATAAGATCTCCTGGGTAAACTGGGAGGTGATAGAAGGGAGGGGATGGGGGATGTCAAGATGAGGAATCAAGATGGCCGAGTTGAGGGAAGAACTGAGAGGGAGAGCAATGAAAGAGATATCTTGATAGAAGGAGCCATTATGGGGTAAGGGAAAAACCTGGTGCTAGGGAAATTCCCGGGAATCCACAAGGATGACCCCAGCTAAGACTCCTAGCAATGGTGGAGACGGTGCCTGAAATGGCCTTCTCCTGTAATCAGATTGTTGACAACCTTAATTGTCATCATAGAACCTTCATCCAGTAACTGATGGAAGCAGATGCAGACAGATATCCACTGCTAAGCACGGGGCCAAGCTCTTGGAGTCCAATCGAAGGAGAGGGAAGAGGGATTATATGAGCCAGGGGAAGCAGGGTCAGGATCATGATGGGGAACACCATAGAGACAGCTGACCCAAGCTAGTGGGAGCTCAGGGACTCTGGACTGACAGCTAGGGAACCTGTCAGGGACTGAACTAGACCCTCTGAATATGGGTGATAGTTGTATGGCTTGATCTGTCTGTGGGGCCTCTGACAGTGGGACCAGGACTTACCCAGGTACGTGAACTGGCTTTTTGAAGCCCATTCCCTATGGTGGGATACTTTTCTCAGCCTTGATGCCAGTGGAGGGTGGAGGGGCTTGGTTCTGCCTCAGCTTGGTACGCCAGACTTTGTTGACTGCTCCTTACCCTCTCTGAGGAGTGGATGGGGGTGGAGAATGGGAGGGGGAGTAGGAAAATGGAACGGGGAGGGAACTGTGGTTAGTATGTAAAATGAAACATAAATAAATAGACCCCATTAAAGTCCAATTTCTAATTCAAAGGGTCATACCTACTACACTTTTTGATACTTGTTATCAAGATGCCTTTTGTGTATGGACTAGGAGTTTATGTCATGTCTGGCAATGTAAGTGGCTATTTATTTCTTTGTTCCATTACCAAGCAGAAGCACTACTATTTGCTGATTGATCATAGGGACTGTTAAAAGTCCCTATATTTAAAAGTATGAGGAAACTTCCTGCTACTTCTTAAGTAGTTATACTCTTTGTCATAATATTTAGTTTAACATATTAATATAAAAGAAACATTTACAATAAACAGTCATTTTCCAAGAAAATTGGAAAAAAAAACACCACATATCTTAATTTGTTTTTTGACATCTGGCTTCCTTGAGAATCAACTCAAGAACTGGAGATTGGATAGTTAAATTTTACTTAAAATTTGCATGAATTCCAACTGAGCCAAGGCTTATATATCCTGAGAAAGACCAATATTGAGTTTTCTTAACAAGACATGACAAATGGCCATAGATTACACCATGAAGGAAGTTTACAATTACCGTTCTCCAGCCTAATTAGTAATATTAGGCAAATCTGTACATCTGCCCTGGTAGAAAAGCAATTATAACAGGTTTTTCAACTAAGTGCAATCACTGTTCTCATTGATGAAAAATGGCATTCACTGTAGCCTGTAGGTTTAGTCTCATACTGAACAAGCATACCCTATAGCACCTTTCTTCATCTAGCGGAAGCTTTTGATTTATTATGAACATGTTTTTAAAATTCTTCCAATACTAACTTAGACGTCTTCCAGGGATAGAAGGTGTTGGAAGGAAACACTGTACAGTGAGAAGGACAAAGCAGTCTTGGACTGTACTCAACCCCTGTCACTAATTTCTCATCTTCACCTCTTGCCTCATCTGACCACTTTCTTCACCCTCCTCCAGGCATGTCATAGCAAGGTTCACCTGTTGAAAAAAGCCATCTCAGACAGCATTAAGGAAAGGCTTTTTGTCTATAGTCACACTCTTTATAAGAAGACTGAAACACTACGGATGATGAAGAGAGTCAGTACAGTATAATAGCAAAATGGAAGCTTAAAAAAGTCCTCAGCAATGAAAGCAAACTCTAAAAGTCCACATCACAGGTTCTGCATGCCTTTGTAAAGGTGTAGTCCCTTTCATTCTGCCTGTATTGAGCACCCCTGCAGAACAGAGAACTGATCATGAAAATTAGGAATCTTTAAATGACCTAAAACACTTATATTTTATTTTTAATTGATTCTGATGGTGCTGTCCACTTCATTTGGCCTTCTTTATTGCCAAACTTTAAAAATATGTTTTAACGTTATATAATACAAATCCCAATGTTAAATTTATATTTATGACTCATTAACAGTATGCATCAATAGTGCAAAAAAGATTTGGTCAACCACCTCATTATTATTATATTCCAAGTCAGAAAAAAATTCAGCGCATGACTTTAGGAAATTCAGTTAAAATGAAGACTAGATGTGTGGCAGTTTCCTCCAAGGTTAAAACTTTCCATTTTGGAGAGAAACTTGTTAAGACATATATAGAAAAAAAAAAGTGAAACAAGCTATTTAGTGACAGGGTGTTTACAAAATGGTGAAACAACAGGATATTCTAAGGGGAAGTTAAATACTCCATCCTACAGAGAAGCACTTACATAGGAAGGAAACAACTCACGATAGCTTCAGGAAGACCCTGAGAATGACCAGGTTCACTAGTCTTCTTCCCCAGAGTAAATAAATACTAAAGACTGCTGAAGGTGACTTTCAGGCCAGCCCAGCCATCTAAACAAACAGAGACCAGCAGAACTGCCCAGAAGAAACAAAGACCATCTCAATAGCTGAAGTCACTCAAGCCAACTATGCTACATGGAAAGGATACTTTTCAGTCTGTTGAGCTTGGAGCAGGTGATGTGGAATATTGCTTTAACTAGGCAAAGATCTGTTACGTTTGTTTATGCTGGGTCGCTGTGTGTTGCACCAGGCACCACTGGTGTGTGGGTTCATGTGGTTCCATGGAAAGATGACTCGGAGTCATCTTAAGAATGAATCCAGCATTTCATGGCTGCAGGGGGATCCAGCCTTGAAGGATTGAAGCCCCTTCCCTTCGCCTCAGGCATTTTTATTTCTCTCCATTCCAGTTTAGCCAGTTAATTTCCATATGCTCAAAACAACCTGAAAGGAGCTCCCAAAAATACAGTGCCAAGTGCAAATTCCCTGATTTCTCAGGTACCATGGTTCTCCAGGATTCCTGAAGCAAGTTTTGCCCAGGCCATTGTATCCTTGGGAAACTCTGAAACAAGATTCACATAGAGGACAGCAAGAGAAACAAAAGGTGTCTGCTAAACAAAAAATGGATTAGGGCTGGATGCTACTCTCTGGAGTCAGGCCAGGCACAGCTCAGCAGGAATGCAGCCACAATGCTGAATTTGTTTAATTATCTAAAGATGTGTTGCTGTTTCACCTTGCCTGCCTAAGGTACCTCATTGGTCTAATAAAAAGCTGAATGGCCTGTGAGAACAAGGAGAGCAAGGGAGAAAGAGAGGGAGATACCAGCCAGGGCCAGTCAGGCAGCCACCAGCCAGCCAGACACAGAGTAGGACATACAGAATGAAAGGAAGGTAAAAATGCTCCGAGGCAGAAATGTAGATGAAGAGAAACAGGTTAAATTAAGTTATAGGAGCTAGCTACAAACAAGCATAAGATAAGGCTGAGCATTCATAACTAACACAAAGTCACCATGTCATGGTTTGGGAGCTGATTGGTGGCCCAAAAGAAAGCCTGTTAGAGGCAGGCAGCTGTATATTCTAGGTTTCCAGCTTTTGTGAGATTTCATCCATTCTGGGGTGGGCTTTGGTGATACAGCTGTCTTTTAGTCATTTCTGCTCCTATAAGTAATCCCCTAACCCATATCCATATTATAAGTAACCCCAATAAAACTCACTGGTTTACCAAATTGGACTTTGATGGTTTCTTAATTAGGGTTACTTTTACCATTACAAAACACTATAACCGAAAACTAGATTAGAACTTGGAGTCAGGAGATGATGCAGAGGCCATGGAGAGGTGCTGCTTACCGGTTTGCTCCTCATTGCCTGCTCAGTCTGTTCTTACAGAACTAAGGACCAGTGGCCCAGGGATGGTGCCAACCACAATGGGCTGGGTCCTCCTCCTTCAATCACTAATTGAAAATGCCCTACAGGATTGCCTACAGCCTCACCTTATGGAGGGATTTTTCTCAATTGAGATTCTCTCCTCTCAAATGACTCTAGATTGTGTCAAGTTGACATAAAACTAGCCAGCACAGATGGTATCCATACTGGTTTGTCATCAGTTCCCTAACTGGGGTGAGTCACATGTGTGTTGTATCTCCCCAAGAGAAGTCTGTCACATAACACTAAACTGTAAAATTTATATTATCTTGGAAATAACTGCTTATTATTTGGAGAGTTGTTAACCATTCATGCAAAAATACCAATAAGTATAAATCTTTTGTTTAATTTTAAGTTGTAAAAGCATAATTAGGTGGGAATATTGTAGAAAAACTAAGAATAACTTACATTTTCTTGAATTTATAGAAACTTTCTTTGGGAAAATATACTTAATGATTTTTAACTTAATACTTTGATAGATGATAGAAGCAAACATAATGAAAACACATTCAGGCAAGGAAAATACTCTATTGTTAGATTTCTATTTACTAAGGCAGATTACAACTTTGAAGTCCTATTGAAATATATATTTTTCTTTAATTATTATGTTTATAATTTATTCAGTTACCTCTTTTGCTATTCATTTTGTAAAGAACTTATTTTTTTTTATTTTAAATTATGGGTATGTATAGAGGCCAGAGGCCTTCTGTCTCCCAGAGCTGGAGTTTCAAGTCACCTGGCCTCTGGAGGAGCAGTAAGTACTCCTAACCACTGAGCAATCTCTCCAGACCACTTCTTCAGTTCTTAATATAGGCTCAAAATAACACAGACTACTTGTTTCCCCAGGGTTCACATAGGGAACACATAGCTTTAACTACAACAACTGATAACTATTAACACCTCACTCTACATGCTACTATTAAGCTTATATATTTTGTGACATACTAATTCATTAAATATATTCAATAATCACAAACGAGCTAATAGAGAAATAGCCCTGCATAGAAAAATGGCAATAGCTTATGCCCATAAAATGAGGAATAAGCCTGAGAGATCATTACTAGGCCTGGTGGTGTATGCTTGGAATCCCAGCTATGCAGGAGGCTGAAGCAGAAGGATCACAAATTCAAGGCCTACAGAATGAGCTCAAAGGTAACCTGAAAAACTTAGCGAGACTCTATTTCAAACTGAAAAGATGAAATGTTCAAAGAAGTGTCTCTAGTTCAACAGTAGACCATTTGTCTAATGTGAGAAAAACTGTAGTTTCAAGCAATCCCCACAACACCGGGGGCTGCATGTCTGTGAGAGAGACATATACGTTCATTGTGTTGTACTCCCTTTCCATTATTCACAACTAAGGATTTACTTTCTTATTTTCTCTCTATTAAATGTAAAGTGAAGAGTCTGTATTTGAGTAGTATTTTAATTTACATATTTATTATTATTTTCCGTCATGAGTCAAGAAACAAATGCATTTTACTTTGAGACTCAGGACATTTAAAAACATATGACATGCATGTGTAATGAAGACATACTTTCTACTAAAGAATTCTTAACTTGGCTAAGTAAAAAGCATCAATGAATTTTCAATGCAGTTTTTATTTGTAATGCTGTAGAGCAGGCTATATTTATTTTATGTCCTTCTAGTGAGTCATGAACTAAAATTTAGAATACACTGTCAAATTTTAAAGATCTCTTTCAGCTCTGATTCTACAATGATTCTGTGACTGACATTGACCTAGAGAGTTCTTTAAGAGATGTGTCCAGGCTGTGCAGTTCCTACGCAGCATCTTTATTTTTGGGGGAATTCCAACATAAGGAACACAGTAAGAAACATCTACTCTTCTAATAAAACTCTCTTGAAAGAAACACCTATTTGGAGGAATGGAATACAAAAAAGCAGAAGATCGAGTGAATAGTGTGGTCTGATGAGGAAGACTGTGAAAGTGTGGGTCTCTTGGGTTGCAGTGATGGAGTTCTATCTCTGACTGCTTGACATTTCCTCTGTAAGCCAAATAAAGAGGTAGCCGGGCCTTCCCTGAGTCCTTTCTGTCTCACTCATATACTCATTGAAGATGCGGACCTGGGAGACAGTCCAGATCCACCTCTTTGATTCTTCGGCATATATGGCGCCCCTTAACATATTGCAGTAAATGCCATTTTAAAATCTGAAATAGCTAGAGTGAGTTCTACTTCTGTGTAGAGGGGTCTAGTGAAGAGATGCCAGGGAGGAAAATCACAAGAACCCGAAGGAGCTTTTCCTGTAAGTCCATGTGGATTGCTGTCTGCTGAGTTTTATCAGCTGGTGCCTTATCATTCCTGCATCGCAAAGATGAATAGCTAAGGAGTGGCCATTGACTGTAATTGCTTTGAAAAGTCAAAATATTTTAATAGTTAATAAAAACAGGTAGACAGAAATGTTTCAAGGAGCCTGAGGAACTAATATTTTCATGGCTGCAGGAAGCTAATCTGTTCTTTCCCTTATTAAGCATTTATCAATTTACTTTTAAAGTTCAGTGGTTGTTACTGAAACATTTTTGTCTTTTCCTAAGAGTAAATATGTCCCCAAATTCTCATATTGCCTTCGAAATTATAAAGTTTCACAGGCCAAACTATAATAACCATGCTTTTCTTAAACTTGACTGCTCTTACTAAGAGTTTTTCTTATAAAATAATTCGAATTTATGCCTTTTTTAAAAGTTAAATTAAAATTTACTATGCCAGGAAACACGGTACTTACAACTTACTTAGCAGGTCCATAAAATTCATGATTTCAAAACCAAACTCACAACAATTTTATTTTACTCAATAAAATATGTATTTAACCATGGTCAGAATCCCCAGTGTTAACAATTTCAGTTCTCTATAATCTATCTAAAGATTCAGGAAATTCTAATTAAAAAAAAAAAAAAGCTGGGTGGTGGTGGCATATGCCTTTGATGCCAGCACTCAAGGGGCAGAGGCAGGCAGATCTCTGTGAGTTTGAGACCAGCCTGGTCTACAGAGCAAGTTCCAGGACAGCTAGAGCTACACAGAGAAACCCTATCTCAAAAGAAAAAAAAAAGTTCAGCAGTTAAGAGCACTTGTTACTCTTGCAGAAGACCTGGGCTTGGTTCACAACAGCTGCATCATGGTGCAGAAGATCCAACATCCCCTTCTGGTCCCCAAATGTGCTTCACAGATGTGGTGCCATACACAAACATAAAATAGAAATAAATTAATAAATAAAAGTCCTACCAAGTGTTTTGCTGTTATTGTAGAAATGGGCAAGTTTGTTCAAAAGCTCAAATGCAAACACAAAGACAACAGAAGGTCCAAAACAGTTTTGGCAAGGAAGAATAAAGCAGAGCATTTGTATACTCAGTACACAAGCACATTAATTAAAGTAGTGTGGCATTGGCAAAAATGTGAGCAAACAGATCGATAGAGCGGGGAAGGAAGAGCAGGAATAATAGGTATACACGGTTCAAGTCCTTATTTCCCAATGAAATGCAAATACAGTTTCAGTGGTGAAAGAGGGGTATGTTTTTAAAAAACTAAGCCAAGCTACTTGGACAACCATTTGGAAAGATACTTCAATTCATACCTCATGTTATGAAAGAGAAAATATTCAAAACAAAGCCCAAGTTTGAGTATAAAATCTAAAATTACAAAACCTTAAAAAGAATATTTTGGTACCTTACTGTCATGTGAATAGTACTTCTGGATATAACATAAGTAGAGTTCGTAAAGGAAAAAAAAATTGTATCTCAGACTCGATCAAAATTTAAGACTTCTGCTGTTCGAACAATATACTGAGGGAGTAAATTGGTGAGGCACTGAGTGAGAGAGTATGATTTCTGTCATATATACCTTGCAAGGATTTGTATCTGGGTTATGGAAAAAATTCTTAAATATAATCATAAAAAATTTCACATTAGCCAGAGCAGTTGGTTGGACGTTGTGACATTCTGGCTTTGTTTATTTATTCTTTACACATTTATTTACTTTTGTGTGTGTAGGAGGTACAAGACATTGTTGTATATCCTTGGCTTACTTGTAACTTGTTATGTAGAAGGGGCTGGCCTTGAACTTGTAGTAATGCTCCTGCCTTAGTCCCTGCAGTGCTGAGATTACAAGCATGTGCTACCATGCCCAGTCTTAGCTCTTTTTAGATGTTTTCTACTTGAAATGATACGTCTTGAACTTAAGTAGATGCTTTACAAAAATCTATTAGAGAAAATGTTTATCTGGGTTACCAAAGAATAATTTAAGAACCGTTAAGCATAATGGATTCAGAACATTTCTTTCATTACATCTTTGATTTTTTTTTACCTGCAAAACTTCATAGCTCTTAGACTTTTTCACTTAACAAAAGAAACAAAAACTTTCAAGGATATGTAAAATCAGTGAGATCAGTCTATAAAACTGAAAGATAAAGTGAGTTAGCATGGACAATGAGTAGAAATGTTTATTAAGCTAATTGTCTCCATTAGAAAAGAGAACTAGGCACTTTAATAGTATTCCTTTTCTAAAGTGCATTATCACAGGTAGAGCTGTGACATTTGCTGATCCTCAGTAAAACCTATGCTTACTAGACCCTGTTATGTCTTGGGGAGTCGGAAATGTGCCCTTGCAGTGAGGGAGGAAAAGGGGGCTTATGAATAGATTGGCATACATTGGGTTTGTACATCAGCAAATCCAATTGAAACATTGTTAGCTTACAGATGTACTCGCATCTTCAAAAATAGCTTCTTCTCAGGACACTGCAGTGATTTCAGTTTGAAAAAGTTTCTGAACTTTTAACTCAAGGTAATGAGCTAGTTAATGGAAGACTGAGTTTCGTGTAGGAAGCAATTACCTGGATTGATAGGAAACTTGAGAAAATGAGCACAAGCTTTAATGAGATTGGCAAAAAGGTCATGTGTCTGAGAGCTGAGATGGAGTAAAAAGGAATGATAGTGGGAGAAATCATTAGAGACAATGCCACAGAAACCAGGAGAAATAAAGGTGAGATATTATACCACTGGATATACGTTTGTAAAAGGCCACAAAATTAATTCGCCTAAACATAAGATGACCTCTGGAAATTTGTAAGTCAGTAGTCCATGGTCTAATTGGAGCTTTGCCCATGATCTACTTTATTCCTACCAATACAGTGATAGAAATAGACTTGAAAAGAGGAGACCGTTATAAACTGATTGATAGGTATTCTAGTTAGTGCACAGTTTTTGCAAAGCGCATGCCCTAGGCCCTGCTTTTACCTCCTCCCCCAGTCACTTCTCACCTCACAGGGTGTTCTGACTCACAACCCCAGCACTCCACTTACACTGTTCTGAGAAAGGTCAGCAGTGATGTGCTTGTCAAGTACTTCAGCCTCTTTGCAGCTTATATCCTGTTTTCCTTCCCAGAAGAATTAGGCATTGTTCACCTTCTTTCTCTCACAAACTATGTTGCCTCCCAAGACACAGCTATGTCCATTTATCCCTTTCTCCATTTATCTCCGTCTGCTTTTGAAAATCCTTTTTGTAGTTTTATCTTTTCTGCCAGATTTTTTCCGGAGAGCTACTATCCTTGCTTCCTCTGCAGGATATTCCTGAGTGATCTTCTGCCAGCCTCAAGCTCCCACTGTGTTCTATGTGCTTCTCAAATATTGACTTACCAACTTTCCTTGAATTTCATACCTGGCATTGGGTGCACCATAGTCCACTACATGTGAGATTGTTCTCCTCATACCTTGAATTTTCTCTTCTCATTTCCCATGCCCTAATTATCAGCAACCCTATGTGTCCTCTTGATCACATATAAACTATCGTTTCTTACCCATCTTCCTTTGGCATGTATACCCAGGCACCATCCTTTCAGTCTCTGCTGTGGGTTTGTTCTCTCCATGCCTTTCCACCATTGCTCCTATCAGAGTCCTCATGTGGAATCTTATTATTTTCCCTTGGAATTTTTCTTAATGGCTTCTCAATCAGATCCCACAAAAATCTTGTAAATCTCTTTTCTAATTGTCTATATTGCTACTGGGAGTTATCTTTTTTAAATGATAGATTTGATCATGCTACTTTCTTGACTATGAAATGAATTTCAATCTATATGAGTGTTTTCTACTTAGCTTCTAACATAGTAGTATCTATCTTCAGGTCATAATCAATGGGAACTGGACCATAGAAGCCTTACTCTTCCTAAATTATTTTCTACTCTGTAGCCATAGTTGACTAAAATAAGAATGGAAACATGAATTAAGGCAGTCACTCTCCTTTCTGCAAGATCTACACCAATGAATTGTGAGATTATCATATTTTAATAATATGTAATTTAATAATAATGTAGGCTATAGACGAATCATGCAGACTAGGAAGGGAAAAGAGAGATTAGTGAAAAACTGTGGACAACATTCTAGTCCCTTTCCAAGTTACCACTTCATTTATGGTTTTGAATTTTACAAGAGCTTTGTATCTTTTTTATTAAACAACTCCCTCACTTCATTATTTATTTTATTATTAACTTCATTTAATTGATTTATGTATGACATTGGGAACTCAAGATAGTTTTAATGATTATAACTATCAACAAACTGAATTCAAAAAAATTGAACTTTCAAATTTTGTTTCATTGCTTTTTTCTGACTGTACTATCCACTATAGTTCCCAAAGACAACCAAACATTTCTTCATACTTACATCTATGCTTCTGTTTTGTCTTTTATGGATGGTTCTAATATAGTATCACAGACTGGATAATGTATAATAAAGATTTATTTGTTATAGTTCTGGAAGCTGGGAAACCCATGATCAACAGGCTGGTGTTGACACAAAAGCACAGCTCTCCTTCCAAAGGAAAATCATTTATTCTATAGCTAAATATGAGTGACAATGACCCAGGAAGACAGGTTCCCCAAATGTCACATAACAGTTTCATGAAGTTTTCATAGTGATAGATAAAATAATAGCCAAAAATAATTTGGCTTTGGTCTTCAATATTTGGTCTCTTCATAACAAATTTTAGTAATTTAGCCTTGTTGAATATTTAACACAAGTGCTGCCCCAACTCTCTCTTTCACTTCCTGTAGGAACTTCATTTCACACTGGAATCTGTCAAGAGCCTCGTTACTGTGTCACCTCATGGCCAAAGGGAGAAAGGCTGGAAAGGGGTGGAACAGATGATAGGAGAGAAGAAAGGGGACAGAGGGCAAGGAAGACAGACAGGAGACTAAGAGTTTCCTTTGAGCAAAGAACCCATTCCTAAGGTGATGAACTCATCCTATGTTGTAGCATATCTCTTCCATGATGTCAGTGCTCTGGTGACCTGATCATTATTTTGACTGATGTCATGGTTTCTTAACACTGTACAAAGGCCTCTAACACATGCTCTTTGGAACACTAAAAAACAGTTTTCTCTCTGCGATCATTGTCATTCCTTCCCAAGTATGCTTCTTCCTCAGAAAGTGATTATCGCTCTTCTTAGATTCCCCGGCTTCATATACCTGCTATTACATTCTCACCCCTGACATCTACTCTCCACCCCATCTCTAGCTTGCCCTACATTGGCTGTCAATCTTTTGAGAATGTCCCCATTTGCCAGGCTGCTTTCTGACTCCTTTGTTATTACAGCCTCATCCTGTGGACTATCTGTCTCTGTTTACATCAGAGAACCTCTACCAAACTACAGATAAGCTTTGGGGTTTCCTCTTGACCCAAGATCTACTCCATATCTTATTCAATTTTATGCTTTTCTTCAAAGTGAAACCTAAAGACTTATTTACCATTGCTTCCTCAGCAGCCTTGTTTACCCTTCAGTGATGGGCCTTTCAGTCTGATTTTTATTCCCCAAACTCTACTGGAATTGCTTAGTCAAAATCACTAGCAACTTTCACTTTGCTGTGTTCTGAGGCTGGTTACCTTTGACCCTGACTCTAGCATTTTCTCACTTCTCTTTCTTTCTCGGATCTGTTGCTTTTCAACTATAAATATTGAAACAGATCTATTTTTTTCCCATCCATGAGGCTCTTTCCTCAGTCCTTCTATCTTGTACAGCAGAAAACTTTGGTCATTGTTGATTTCTTTTTCCTTCATACACAGATGGTCCCTCACCATGTCCTCTTGATCCTCTTCAAATATACTGTAAGCTGCTTATTATACCATGTTGACAGCCACTGCTTCAAAGCACTGGCCATAATCTTTGTCTGTCTCCTAAACTGCAAAGGCATCTTTTTTTTTATTATTTTATTTTACAATACTATTCAGTTCTACATAACAGCCATAGATTCCCTTGTTCTCCCCCTTCCTGCCCTCCTCCCCTTCCCCCCAGTACACCCCCCATTCGCACCTCCTCCAGATCAAGGTCTCCCCCGAGGACTGGGATCGACCTGATAGACTCAGTCCAGGCAGGTCCAGTCCCCTCCTCCCAGATTGAGCCAAGCGTCCCTGCATAAGTCCCAGGTTTCAAACAGCTAACTCATGCAATGAGCCCAGGACCTGGTACCACTGCCTAGATGCCTCCCAAACAGATCAAGCCAATCGACTGTCTCACCTATTCAGAGGGCCTGATCCAGTTGGGGGCCCCTAAGCCTTTGGTTCATAGTTCATGTGTTTCCATTCGTTTGGCTATTTGTCCCTGTGCTTTTTCCAACCTTGGTTTCAACAATTCTTGCTCATATAAACCCTCCTCTTTCTCGCTAATTAGACTCCCGGCGCTCCACCCAGGGCCTAGCCATGGATGTCTGCAACCAGATTCCTCAGTCCTTGGATGGGGTTTCTGGCCCAACTATTAGGGTGTTTGGCCATCCCATCACCAGAGTAGGTCAGTCCCGGCTATCTCTCAGTCATTGCCAGCAGTCTTTTGTGGGGGTATCTTTGTGGATTTCTGTGGGCCTCTTTAGCACTGCAAAGGCATCTTTACTAGATCCCAAAACTCTGGTTCACCATCTAGTGTATTTGACTCTGGAAAAATTGAATAACCTTTCTAATAGACAAATGCATCATGTTTCCCTCTTACTCAAAACAATTAATTACATTAAAATTGTATTCCAGATAGTCTAAACTTTATAATTTCTAACTATGATTATATGTGTGTACAAAATAGTCTAACCTCTTACAATGCTTTCCAAGCTATGACTAAATAATCCCACCTATTATTGTACCTTCAATTTTTTAATTTTGCATTTATGATCCAGCCATTGAATTTTTCCCTCAGGTCCTTAAACATGTTAAGTTCTTTTCCACTTTAAGTATTTTGAATACATTGTTTTTTTTTTTCTGCTAGGAGCTCTCTAAAATTAGCACTTTTTATCTTAGCTTTTTTTCATTTGTTAATATGTCAGTGCAAATCTTTCCTCCCTGCAGGGGGATTTTTCTAGTAAAAAAATATTAAACAGTGGCCTCAAGCAAACTAAAAGTCCCCTTCACATGACAATTATTTCCCCATAGCAATTTTTATAGATGGCTCTCTTTCCCTCAGTTGTTATCTTCCTCCTTCAACATAAAGACTTAAGGATGTTTTATTTCTTTATTTTTGCAGCAGTGTATCCTGGCATATATTTTCATGACACATAATGAGTGTTTACTAAATGTTTAGTAATGGAAAACAATATTTGTCTTTTAATAAATACCTAATACTTGTGACTAGGTTGTATTCTAATACCCTAGAATACAACAGAGTTTCAAATACAGGGCCATTGGGGAGCCACATTCGTGTACCATTCTCTGAGTGCAGAATCAGAACCAAGAGTTCATAAAGGTTAAAAGTCAATTTTTCAGCTCAAATGATTGCAAATTATCAAATAATTTTGTAACATAACTGTTTCTTACTTCTATATTCCACATCTAAAAGAACTTTATGGGGTTGGCAAGGTATCTCACTGGGTAAAGTCCTGATGAGCTGAGTTTGATTCCCAGAACCCACATAGTGAAAAGAGAGATCAGACTCCTCAAAGTAGTTCTCTGACCTCCACATGCATGCTGTGGTGTGAATTCATAATGTACACACACAGTAAATGCAATAAAATAGAGGAATTCTGCCATTATGTATAAAACCAAAATGTTTCATTAGTTTATAATGGCTTATCCCATAGTTATTTATTTATCCATCACATTTTTATTAATATTCTAGTATATGTCAGGCACCAAGCTATAGAGATATAACAACAAAAATAGGAAAAAAGTAAAACCATTCACCCTTCTGGAAATTCATAGTTCAGTAAGATTAATGCTCCCCAAATTCTGAACTAATTAGTTAGGCTTAAACCATAATCTACAATGTTCCAAAAGCACTTTTGGTAATTCTAATATATAGCTAGAGCTGAGGATATCTTTAAGGACTGTTTATGTTTTAACTGTGAAATTCTAATGGCAACATTTTTTCCCTAAATGTGAGTTATGTTTTAATATGTACAGCTTATTTTTTAATCACAACATAGTAGGTAGAACTGAATGTGAGATGTGAACTATTACATTATAATGATCAGCTTTTCTTTGCTAGAATCCACTCTAGCCAAATCCATTTGAAGTAGCTGACCAGTTAGAATTCTCTTCCAATTAAAACACAAACTTGAAACTTGAAGCGAAAAAGAAAATTAAGAAGGAACAGAAAGTGTTTTTGTAGTTTCCCCTTTCAAGTAAGTACTGTACTGTAAGATTGGAAAATTCCTTGTTCCTTGTGTATTCTCACTTCTGTCTATATTTAGCATGTGGTATTTATAGTATTTGCATGGAGAACTGTATTTAGTGATGGCTTTCGTACAGAATAATCATATATTCTCTAATGCTGCTAGAGAATTTAAATTCTATGTGAATATAATCTACATTCACTCTTTCACCACTTTATCATGATAAAACATAAATAGGACTTTTAAACAACAATGGATGAACACAGACATTTGAGCATTCATTTAAATAAGATATGAAACATTTCATCACTTCAGAAAGTTACATTGTCCCCCTTTTGACAATCTTCATTCTTTACATAGTAAATGTTCTAATTGAGTGTGTATAGGAATAACTTGCCTACTAAAGAAACCCGTGTGTGTGTGTGTGTGTGTGTGTGTGTCTGTGTGTGTGTGTGTGTATTGTGTCTGGGTTCTTTTAGACAACATACTTTCTTTAGTTATCATGTAGGACAATACTACATCCTCTTTATTGCTGAATAGTATTCCATTCTATAAATAGATCTCACTTGATAAATGTCACATAGATGGACATTTGACTTATTTTTGCTGTTAACATTTGTATGCAAGTACAAGTGTGGACTTACATTTTCACTTCTTTTGAAAAAATCTTCAGAGTAGAAAACTCAGTCCTAGAACAGGGACACATTTTGCTTAATAAGAAAGGACTTAACTTTTTATTCACACTGCCTCTGCTTTACCACTTCACACATCCTGGTAACTTAGGAAGCCTTCTGTTGGTCTGCATCTCTTCTTACATTCAATTTTATAACTTTGAACTTATAGATATTCTAAGGTTGCATGACATTTTTCTACAGTGTCTGTGTATTGCATTTCTCTGATCACTAACAAACTAGAAATACTCTTTGATCATGTCCATAGTAC
The DNA here is from genome assembly GCF_049852395.1 of Peromyscus maniculatus bairdii. Classification (NCBI taxonomy): domain Eukaryota; kingdom Metazoa; phylum Chordata; class Mammalia; order Rodentia; family Cricetidae; genus Peromyscus; species Peromyscus maniculatus. Next base: position 13,528,620 of record NC_134854.1, on the reverse strand, counting down.
TTTTCAGTGCTACAATTTCCATTAGGTTCTTTTATATAATTTTATTTTTCTACTGAGATTTGTGTGTTTATTCACTCATTTTGATCATCTTTGATCATGAGCATCCGTACAATCATCTCTTTCTAAAGTCTGTGCCTGACAATCTTAATATCTTGGTCAGCTTGGGAATCTTTCATTGGCACATTTATCTTTTGACTAAGAGTTATACATTTTTCTTTCTTGGCATTTCCAGTACTTTTTAAATTACATAGTAGATATTTTGAATGATACATTGTTGAGAATCTAAATTTTTGAATATTTTTTTTTACTGAGAATTGTTGATTTGTATGGGACTAGATAGTTAAATTACCAGCAATTTCCTCAAATATGTGAAGACTCAACTTCTGTTTTAATTTATGCATGGTCATAAATTTTTGCCCACAATTTTAAGGCTTAATTTTGAACTTCATCTGAGAACACTGTTGTATTCAAGAACCTTAGTCTAATATTAGCTAGTTTATTGTCATTAATAAAAGGGAAGCTTTCACATTGCATCTTTGTTCAGTCCTTTAAAAACACATCAGGAATTTATAAAATGTTGGTGTTATAATGGATGGGAATTCTTTTAAAATGAGAGTAGTCAGATTCTTGTTTCAGTATTAATTTGCTGCCTAGACTGAATTATAATCTCTGCATTTCTATCTCGAAAGTGAGATATAAATACTAGTAATATGAGAATCCTGGGACTTAGGAAATACGTTGGTTATTGCTAGTTTGACCTAAAGTCAAGGTTTGGTCAATATTTGGTGTATTTCAATAAATACCTAGTGTTACAACTGAATTGTTTCCTGCCCCATCATTAATAAGATGATGCCCCCAATTTCCAGTCTGGCGAAATGGAGGACACTCTTTAAGGGAGTAGAGTTAAGTGAGGCCATAAGGGTAGAGTCCTTGTCTAAAAGGACTGAGGTGCTTCTGATGAATAGACTCAACTGATTCTTCTCTTTCTGCTTCTTCCCCTCTTCTTCTGCTTTCCCCTCCCCCTTTCCCTCTCATCTCTTCTTGCAGTGTGAACAGAGGAAAGGCAATGTGAGCACACTCTAAGAAAACGACCATCTGCAGGCCAGGAAGAAGCCCTCAGTGTAAACTGAATTTACAAACACTTTATTTTCTTTTACATTTGTGTGTGGTGTGTGTGGTGTGTGGTGTGTGTGTGTGTGTGTGTGTGTGTGTGTGTGTGTGTGTGTGTATGTGTGTGTGTTCGGGTGTGATATTCTAAGTGTGGAGGTCAAAGAATAGCCTGAAGGGTCTGGTTCTCTCATTTCACCATGTGGGTTCTGGGGGTTGAAATCAAGACACCAGGCTTGGCAGCTTATTTCTTTATCCACTGAGCCATCTGGCCAACCCTGCTTCTATTCTTCAAGCCACCCAGGCTATGATATTTTTATCTGGGATCCTCAGCTATTAAATATACCATGTTTTAATTTTTTGATGATTCACTGTTGAATTTATTATGTTAATAACTAAGATTGCTAAGTTGTTGGTATTTTAGACTTTGATAAAAATCTCACAAAATAAAAAAAATAAACCTTTTTGCTAAACCCAAAAGTGCTGTTTTCAACCTTGGATTTTCTCTTTCCTTACTTTTTAACTATCTGTATTCATAAATTTAAACAAAGTAGGTAGCTTTGAGATCACATCTGGAGGACCCAGCTCTCTAGATTTCTCAGCTGAGGGAAGACACCAGTGACGTCACTCAAGCTTGTCTCCTGGTGTGGGAACACACCAGTGACGTCACTCAGGCTTGTCTCCTGGTGTGGGACACACCAGTGACAGTGACGACTGACAGCTACACCTTAGGCAGACACAGTAGGACTCCTTTGTCATCACTGCTGCTTTTCACTTTTGTAAAAGTGAGCAGGAAGTTTCATTTTCTGGGGCAGTTCCTAGAACCAGACAAAGGTACAGAGAAGTAAAAGAAATGTCATCATGTGAATCTGTAGCCTAATTCTAAAAAAATTTATATACAATTTCCCATTTAATTTTTGAGATTATAATTGTATCCCTTCCCCCTTCCCTTTCCTCCCTGCAGAACCTCTTGTATACCCTCCTTGCTCTCTTTCTATTTAATAGCCTCATATTTCATTAATTTTTATTGTATGCATACATGTTATATAGATTAATATTGTTGTGTGGTAGTTTGCTTATTAGGTATTCAGTTGCATGGTGCAGCACAATAGTGATTTATATTGTTCTTTATTCTGTGTTACAGTTTCTTTGAAAAGTGTAATGGAAGAAAAAGGGCATTTTAATATAATAGACAACAATAACTTCAAAGAATGTCCCCCTCCTTTCATCTTTCAAACCCTGAGCACTCACAGCAAGCTGATTGAGTTTATCACCATGCCTGTCATATCATAAGATTTTAGAATTAGGGGGACTTTGACAGCCTGAGATCTGTGGATCTACTACCAGGGTAGAAAAATTTAATTCTTACACCATAATGAGCCTTCCAGGCTTGTATGCTCAGGCCAAACATGAATGTAGGTGTGCATAATAAAAGGTAGATGCATTTGTAGGTGAAGTATTACAGGAATATATATATAAAATGTTATAGATTCCTGTTGTTTGATCTTAGATTATGTATGTATTTTAGAATTTTTATTTTATAGATAAGAAAAGAAGGTTCATGGTAGCTGACCACAGAGGTAAGTCATCAAAGAAGAAACATTTTTTTTTAATTAGTCTTTCATTAACCCCATGTAGAGTTCAGTTTTAAAATGCTTTGTTTTTTTTTTTTGGGGGGGGGGTTTGAGACAGGGTTTTTCTGTGTAGCTTTGTGCCCTTCCTGAAACTCACTGTGTAGACCAGGCTGGCCTCGAACTCACAGAGATCCACCTGCCTCTGCCTCCTGAGTGCTGGGATTAAAGGCGTGCACCACCACCGCCCGGCTAAAATGCTTCTTTAATAGCCATTTTGCTAAGCGTATCATGTCTCATTCCTGTAGAAAAATAAGTGGACCTCTCTGTTAGCAAATATGACACTTTACTGATACTTGAAAGAAAAGGGAACTAGCCTCCGAAAGTAAGAAATGAGATGTGCAGAAGGAGAAATGAGACTACATTTACAATGCAGATTAGATGCCAAAAGTACCTCGAAGATTCTCAGAGACACGACTAAAAAGCTCAATGCAAAGCAGGCAGTCAAAGCCAACAAGAAAATGCCACGGTGAAACTTAACAATCTAACCAGAAACACTCAACAACAGTGAGGTGTATCATGAATCTTAAAAGTTCTTATTAATAAAATCAAACCTGAGGCCAGTTATTGGGGTGAAGCTGGTAGATCAGAGAGACAGAACAAGCCACAGCTATCTCACCTCGCCGGATCCTCAGCTGGTCTTGTCTCCTCAGACTGGAGGCCTCTGAGTCCTCATCCAGAATGGGTCTCAGCTGAATTACTGCTCAAAAGCCTGAAAGCTTAACCAGCCGAATGCTTAACCAGCCGAATGCTTAACCAGCCACATGCTTAACCAGTCAAAATGCTTAACCAGCCAAATGCTTCTAGTTTCTGGTCCTCACGCCTTATATACCTTTCTGCTTTCTACCCTCACTCCCTAGGATTAAAGGCTCGCTTTCTGGGATTAAAGGCGTGAGTCACCATGCCTGGCTGTTTCCAATGTGGCCTTGAACTCACAGAGATCCCAGATGGATTTCTGCCTCTGGAATGCTAGGATTAAAGGCGTGTGCTATTACTACCTAACTAGTAGCTTTTCTGTTCTCTGACCCCAGATAAGTTTATAAAGGTACACAATATTTTGGGGAACATAATACCACCACAGTGAGGCATTTCTAAGTATTCCATGTCTTCATTGACTAAGCTGAGTTTTAACAAATCTTTTAAGTCCTACTTTTAATGGTTCTAAAAGGTGATTGGTTTTGTACATAATTTGCTAGATGTAAAATCCTTGAATTTCCTAGGAGGCATATGAGTCCCTAATTGTTAACACTATTTGGTAAAGTCAGCTATTCACTTGGTTGCAGTACCATGTACATTCATGGCCAATTGTCAGAAAGCAATTAAACATATATAGCTGAAACACACAGTAGCAGAACCTTGAATGGAATTTGGGATAAAAACAATCAACAATGTGGAAATACAGATTTCGTGGGGCTTTCTAGTTTTTAATTAAAAATTAATTCATACAATATATTTTGCACCCATTGTGATACCTGATTAGCATTACACAGATTTAAGGCATTCACACAATACTAAAAGAAAACTTACAATATGTACCAAAGACCATTGAGCAAAAAAATACAGGTAATTCATAAAATTAGTAAATGCAAATTGTTAAGAACCTGTGGAAATTTTGATAGTAATCAAGAAGCCCAGAATTAAAAGCATTTACTTGATTGTTAATGTAAATTTTATAATCATGTAATTAAAAATAACATTCATATCATTCAATTGAAATGAAATAGGCATTCTCATCTACTAATGTAATATCTTTTAGAAAAAAAATTGTAAATAAGTATCAGGAGCCTTAAAAACACAGGTACATCCTCTTTCATGTATTTAGGATGCTTTAATCAGGATATAATCCAAAGGATATTCATTTTTAAAAAGTCATATAATTTAAATCTGAGAGTCTCATAGATACCTGACTGTTGGAGAATATTATTTTAAGGTGTGTTATTTTTGCCTATTTTGCATTTGTTTAACTCTGTAAAGCTGTGTTACTGTGCCTGTGTAAAACACCTGATGGTCTAATAAAAAACTGGCCAATAGCAAGGCAGGAGAAAGGATAGGTGGGGCTGGCAGGCAGAGAGAATATATAGAAGGAGAAAAGTGGGAGGAGAGATCTAGGAGCCAGAGAAGGAAGACTTCAGGGGCCAGCCACCTAGTCACCCAGCTACACAGCAAGCCACAGAGTAAGGCTAAGATTTACAGAAATAAGGGAATAGGAAAAGTCCAGAGTCAAAAGACAGATGGGATAATTTAAAGTTAAGTAAAGCTGACTAGAAAACAAGCCAAGCTAAACTGGAGCATTTGTAAGTAATAAGATTCCATGTATGATTTATTTGGGAGCTGGGTGGCAGACCCCCAAAAGACCAAAGACCAAATAACAACACCTAACATTAGGGAAATTCATCTGGCATAGTTATGTAGTAAAATATACCACCTTTGAAACTATACTAATAAATTGTTTATAATATTGAAAATTGTCTGTAAATATATGTGATATATAAATATTATATATAGTATATATACGCTTATATTAAGTATATAAATTGTCTGTAAATATATGTAATATATAAATATATATAGTATACATATGCTTATATAAAGTATATAAAGCTTATCTGAGAAATATATGGGATCTATTTTTAATGGTATCAGCATCACAGAAGATGCGTTGTTATAAAGGTTTGTATTATTTTTGTGTGTGTTGCGGGGGCGGTTGTACACCCATGAGTGCAGTAGTGGGAGGTTAGAGGGGCGGGATTCCCCCAAAGCTGGTTCTTGTGAGCCATCTGTGATAGGTTCTGGGAACTGAACTTGAGTCCTCTGCAAGAGCAGAAAGCTCTCTTAATTGCTGAGCCAGCTCTTGAGCCCATGGAAAACAGTTATGTGAATATTTTTTGTGCTTTGCAAACTATCTTTTACCATGCTAAAGAGGAGACTGTATATGCACATATGCACAATATGTCTGTACATCATATACTTGCATAATGTATACACAATTTATTGTAGCAATGTATGAATATATATACAGTCAATATGTTGTTTGTACATATATAAATATATGCAAATATCTAAATGGTGACAAAGACATCAATTGGAGTTTAACTACTGATTTTGCTTTAGTAAATTCATTTAACAGTGAGCTAGAGAGCTGATCATAAATAAAAATAGAATTTCATATGAGAACATTTGATGATAAAATTTTTAAAAGCAGAAGAAAAATTGCATAGGACAAGAAAGACTGTCAATAAATTTACTAAATGCAAAAGAACTGAATCGTTTTAGCTAAACAAATGGAAAATAGTTCTCTTGGTATTCTTGGAACACAAAATGCTCTCCCAAGAATATGGTTAGAGTTAAGATACTTTAGTTTTGTAATGGTTGGAAAGTACTCATAAAACCATTCTGCTTCTCATGTTCAGTATAGTTTTCAATAACGTATATGAGAAAATCAATATTTTTAAAAAACCAAATAGGCTCATGTTAGATATTGTGCCAAACTGTAGTCCAATGTAAGTACTTGAAGCATACCCAAAACAGGCTAAGCTGAATTGACTGTGTTCAGCAGGTTAAGTACATTGCATGCATTTTCACTTAATGATATTTTAAGTTACAAAGAACTTTTAGTATCTATATCCATTACAAATCAGGGATCATCCTTTTCTCTATGTATATAAGGTTATAACTTTATTGACTTAGATAAACATCTTTCTGGATGAAAACAGTTTAATGAAATTTAAGAAATTAAGATTTCTGGATGTCACAATTTGCTTTCCAGAAGTGAATTAAGAAAACATAATAGGTTAGTGAGAGCACTCAGCAGGTAAAAGTGCCTGCTGTACAAACCTGATTTCTTTCTCTGGATCCCACTATGAAAGCAGAGAATGGACTCCTGAAAGTTGTTCTCTAACACAACACGTGCGTGCACGCACACCCACGCACGCCAGAGGAGCAGGATAGGTGACCTATTGTATTATTCTCTGCCTTGTTCCCTTGAGACTGGGTCTCTCAGGGAATCTGGAACTAGGCTGATGGCCAAGCCTTAGTGACCCTCTTGCATTTGTCCTCCACAGCACTGGGGTTACAGTTACCAGTGGCCATGCTCAATTTTTTTTTAAAAAAATCATTGCTGGGAAATGTAGATATTTGCTATGATACTTTTACACCTTTAAAACAACTTGAAATTTACATATCAAGCTATTGTTATTATAATTGCTACTAATATTTATAGTAAATCTTAAAAGCAAGATTCATTCTTCAATTGAAACTTGTAGCTCATTCTGCCCACTACTAAAACTTCAAGCCAAATCAGTATAAAAGATTTATGTCAACAATGATACTTTATATTTACATCAGATTTATTCTTCCACTTAAAAGTATTGAATCAGTCATATTTCAAGGTTGAATTTCAAATTTTAGATATCAAAGAGATGATCCCTAGGAAACATTTTAAAGAACACAGTGAGGGATCTTCTCTGCTTCCCTAGCAAGAGGCAGCCTGCCTTCTTGATTCCACTGTTTCTCTTAGCGTTCAATTGTGGAGCAGAATGTGACAGATGTAGTCACCATGTTAAGGTACGATGAGTTTAGGGTTACTTCTCCAAGTGTATAGACAAAACTTTATCATTTTGAAATGTGAACATGATTCCTAGCAACAAAAATCTGGATTCCAGGGCAAATTGACTTAGGAGAAGAATTCCTTTAAGTGCCTATGTCTGTCTCTTGTTTGGCTGCGGCATCTGGAAGACAGAAGGGTTCGTGTTTGGTTGCTTGGGTTGGCAGAGAATCTGCCCTTATTTTGACCTTTCTGTCTTTAGCTCCCAGATTAAAGACATAATTCTTCTCCTTGGCTGAAGTCCAAAGAGTGTTTTTTTTTTTTTTTTTGGTTTCAAGACAGGGTTTCTCTGTGTAGCTTTGTGCCTTTTCTGGAACTCACTTGGTAGCCCAGGCTGGCCTCGAACTCCCAGAGATCCTCCTGGCTCTGCCTCCTGAGTGCTGGGATTAAGGGCATGCGCCACCACCGCCTGGCTAAGAGTGAGGTTTGAAGGGTAGGATGGGTTGAGAGTCACAGTGTATATACTCTACTAATAGCTGGAGTTTTGCAATGAAAGACTGTGCCTGCCTTGGCTGTAGAATTTCTTTTTTTAAGGAATAAGTTATCAGGAGTAAACTAGAGTTTTGTTATTCACAACTGTCCCTTCCCTCTCTATTAAGCCTCCTTTTTTAAGCAAGAGCAGTTCCTCACTGAAAAGAATAAAAGTTGCCTGTGGTTTCTCACTATAAGAAGCAAGATTTTAGGCTCATAATGTCAATATACATAAAACATATACTTTTCTCCATTATATTATCTAATACATTAATGTCACAGGAAGAAGAAAAATAGCTTTAAATTTATTTCACATAAGAAGTGATTGGATTCTCTTATGTGCTGGTTTCTTTCTTTCTTTCTTTCTTTCTTTCTTTCTTTCTTTCTTTCTTTCTTTCTTTCTTTCTTTCTTTCTTTCTTCCTTTCTTTCTTCCTTTTTTTGGTTTTTCAAGGCAGCGTTTCTCTGTGTCATTTTGGTGCCTGTCCTGGATCTTGCTCTGTAGACCAGGCTGGCCTCGAACTCACAGAGATCTTCCTGGCTCTGCTTCCTGAGTGCTGGGATTAAAGGCATGCACCACCACTGCCCAGTGCTGGTTTCATAGTAAACAAAAGCTAATGATAAATGTTCAGATTCTGAGATGCGATATTTTTATATACATTCTATAATATTTGCTTCCCTTGGGACAAGTTTTATAGAATTATTTCTATTTTTTAAATTATTTCTCTTAGTTTTGGGATTATAATATAATTACATCATGTCCCCAATCCCTTTCCTCACATCACACTCTCTCATATACTCCTCCTTGCACTCTTCGAAATTCATGACAAGTTTTTCATTAATTGTTGTTATGTGCAAATGATGTATTTGTGTGTATATACATATATATGTATACATATGCACATATATTCCCATATATATACTCAGCATGTATAATGCTACTTGTAGGTATGTTTTCAGGACTGACCATTTGTTACTGAATAGCTAATTAGTGTGCTGTTCCTGGAGGAAGACTATTTTTTCCAATTCCCAGCATTCCTTAGTTGCCTGTAGTTCTTTGTGTAGGGTTGAAACCTTGTATCTTTCCACATCCACTTTGACATGTCCATTGGTGTCAACCCTGTTCCTCATATGTTTAGGCAGTTATGTTAGTGAGACTTGAGGGGGAGCTTCTGAGATTTCTTGTAAGAGCCTGTTCCTTTGGCTCCTACAGTCTTTCTGGCCCCTCTTCCACAGTCTTTTAAATGGAATAATCTTATGCTTTATTTACCTATTTATTAAGATAAGGCCTTGCTATGCATCTTCCACCATACTGGAACTTGTTATGTATCTAGTCTCACCTAAAACTTTGAATTCTCCTACCTCAACATCTGGAATGCTAGGATTACAGGCTTGTGCTATCCCACTCTAGAAACCTAACCTTTACATTTATAGCAGGCTATTAGGACAAATGAAAAACTGAAATGCATTCAAAAGATGATTGTTGTGTTAGTAAATGAGTTGGAGAAACTGCTATATTGTGCAAAGAGGCAGAAGGAGATTTAAAAAACAAATACTGACTTTATGCCTCATGAGCAGCGGGTTAAAGCAAACCTGATTCTTTCACATAATGTTAATAATGCATCATGCAAAACATTGGCCCAAGGTATAGCAATAACTTGAAATATATCTATCTGCCAAATATCGGAGTACCACAGTTCTTGAACGTTTTCTATGTTCTTTGTAGCAGAATGTTGTGTTCACTGTTTGAAACAATGATTTGTTCCTAAGAACTATTGATGTTGTTTGAAATAACACTGTTGTGCATCCTAGACATAAAATTGGATGTATGGGATGATTTTATTGAAATAAATATCAGAGTTAGAAAAAATGATTGCTAAATATTGGAACTACTTTCTGGGTGTCCAGGGGGATTTTCCTTGATATATGTTGCTAAGTGATTCTGAAAACAGCTTATGAAATTAACATTAAATATTATTTATGCTGACGCTTACTTCTGTCAGGTGTGTGTGTGTGTGTGTGTGTGTGTGTGTGTGTGTGTGTGTGTGTGTGTATGTGTACCGAATCTAATTTCCATCCCAGGCTTTTAAAGACTGTCTCCATAGTGATGACCAATGAGAAGCAAGCATGTCACAGGTTTCTTTCTCAAAATATGTGGCACTGTCTTCTCTTTTTATGTCCTTCTGTTTGTTCTCCATACACCGTTATTACCAGCCTCCATGGCAACAGCCAATGGACTCTTGAGCACACCTCTTTGTACCTTCTGTGTATGCTCCTTTCTGTGTGCCCTCATGTACTCAGTGGTATCATAAAACATCTGAGATCCTACATACCCAGGCAATTGGTTTTATGCCTCTGGCAACCTCTTTATTCTTCATGTCCTCAGAACAGCACTAATTGAGGTTGTCTTAATATATTATTTTACCTCTTCAACTTGTCCATTCCCATCAAATATATATGTGTCTTCTCTGATATGAATTCCATAGATTATATTTTAAAATGGAAGCTTCTTGATGGCATAGCCAATTATTGGCCAAGAGCTCTAGCTTCTAAACTACATGTCTGAGTACAGGTTAGCTTTTTAAGTTTCACAGAAAGTGTTCATTAAAAAGATGTAATTTTACTCACACATTTTGATATTTCATGTTATTTCTTACTAGAAGCTAAAACACTTTAGTTTTGGATTTTACTGCTTCAGAAACAATAACCATTTAAGTGATGTCTCTGTGTGTGGTATTTACTTTTTCCCCTAAAGATAAAGGGAGGCACTAAATCTGCCCCCACAAAATTTGATTATTTTGTCAAATAATCATTTGCTGCACCCATCTTGATGAGATAATGCTAAATGAAAAGGAATAGAAGGCAATCTAAAAAAATACATGTACCTAAAAATTAGCAGGGCTATTTTTAAATGTTCTAGCCATCAGAGAATGCAACTAAAAATGCATATTGATCTCTCCCTCCCCCTCTCTTGCTTTGCTTAGGAAAGAAGAATAAAAATTAAACAGTTTGATTTAGTGTATTTATGCAAGTCTAAAGCAATGTTATCAGAATGTTGGATAATTACTGCACTTCTTTAACATATTCAGGAAATGTATTGTTTAGAGGCATGTTTTCTTGCACCGCTCTAAATTACTCATGTTTAAAGTTTAATTACTAAAATGTCTTATAGTGCTGTCTTAATTTGAACTGATTAATTTGATTGAGATCAAATGACATCAGTCATAAAATTTTCTAGATTCAATATTTAACTCAGAATAAATTTATGAACCAGTGTACAAGGAAGTCACACTGTCATAAATCACTCTCCAAACTCAATTTGACTACTTTCTTGGAAAAACACTTCTCCAGTCTCTATAACCCCCATAGTGGACAGAAGAGCATGAAAACTTTGGTACTTTCAAACTTGAATTATTAGAAATGTAGTCCTATGATTGCCTGTGATTAAAGCAAATGACACAAAGGTGAATTTTCTATAAATCCAAGCACAGGTGAAAAGAAAGTAGAAAAATTGAAGTTAAATCAATCCATTTCATGTTTTTATTTGAAGTTAAAAGAGACAAAACATTAAACAAAATGGAAATTTGGATGAGTAGATCAAAAATATCATGATATCAACATAGTGTAGTTTTACAAGATAACTATGAAATTGAAGTAAGGCCAAGACTATCCTGGAATTTAGATGTTTATTTTACTTTGCCTTTTTAAAAATTATTGTCATATATTACATCCTGACCACAGTTTCCCTTCCCTTCCCTCAATCATGTCTCTCCTCTATCTCTCCTTTCTCCAAAATTCACCTCCCCGCCCCCAACCCCACCCCAAATACCCCCAGCCTCCCCACCACTGCTTGCCTTCAGAAAAGAGCAGGCCTCCCAGGGACATCAACCAAACACAGCATAACAAGCTGCAATAAGACCAGGAACATATCATCACATCAAGGCTGGAAAGCAAACCCAACAGGAGGAAAGGGTCCCACAAGTAGGCAAAAGAATCAGAGACACTCTCCCTCCCACTATTAGGAATCTCATAAGACCACCAAGCTAACCAGGAGTGGTGACACATGCCCTTAATCCCAGCACTTGGGAGGCAGGGGTAGGCAGATCTCAGTTTGAGGCCAGCCTGGTCTACACAACAAGTTCCAGGATAGCCAAGACAGAGAAACCCTGTCTCCAAAAACAAAAAATCCAAGAACACCAAGCTACTCAGACATAACATATATACAGAGTACTTAGGGTCAAACCCCTACAAGCTCCCTGATCTCTGTGAGCCCCCGTGAATCCCAGTCAGTCGATTCTGTGGACCGTGTTCTCATGGTGTTCCTGATCCCTCTGGTTCCTCTGATCCTTCTTCCTCCTCCCCTGAAAGACTCCCCAAGCTCCACCCAATGTTTGGCTCTGGAACTCTGCATCTGCTCCCATCAGTTGTTGGATGAAGTCACTCTGGTCCCTTTGATGGCCATTCTGCTAAGCTTCAGTCCCAGAACACTCTACAGGCAGGACAAACTATAGGTTGAAGGTTTTTTGGGTGGGTTGGTGTACCAATCCCTCCACTTGAGGCCTTGGTTACAGAAGATGGCCAGTTCAGGTTCTGTGTCCCCATAACTAGGGGTCTTTACTAGGGTTACTCTCATAGACTCCATGGAGTTTCCATCATACTAGGTTTCTACTTCACCCTCAAAATGCCCCCAATTTCAGTCATTTCTCCTATCTTCATAAAGCTGGTTTTAAGGTCATTTTCTTGTGTTTCAGCTGTGTTGGAATATTCAGGTCTTTCTGTTGTAGGATAGCTGGGTTCTGGTGGTACCATATTGCCTTGGCTGTTGTTGATTGAATTCTTACTTGCATTTGGGCATCTGCATTCAGGATGATTATAGGTCTAAGTGCTGATTTCTGGGTTTGTCTTTGTTGGTGTTTTGTTCCTTGATTTCTATTTCCTCTTTGGTCCCTGGTCTTTGCAGCCTGGATTTCTGGCACCTAGTGTGACTTCTGATGCAGTAAGGAGTCTCTGTCCATGTTGGGGCCTGGACTTCTGTGGGCTAGATTGGCCTTTGGTACAGCAGCGGGTCTCTGCCAGAGTTGGGGGGTGGGATATGGTGGTGAGGAAGGGAGTGGGGCTTGAATGAGTGGAGGAGGTCTGCTGGTGGACTGCCTATTGAGGTTCTAGTGGCATGTGTAGTCTCTGCTCTAACAGGGAGTCTCTCCCTGAGTCCACCTATCTATCTTTCAGGCTTGCTTGGCCTGTACCTTCTCTTCAAACTGTCATGGCCTACACCAGTTCCTCTGACTGGTGTGGTCTCTATCTGTTCTTCTGATTGGTGTTTCCTGCTTTCAGGTAGTGGAAGTCCACCCAAGTTGGGGCCAGGGGCACAACATCAGGAGGGGATGGCAGTAGGGTGGGAAGTGGCCAGTGGAATGAGTCTTTGGGAACAGAATCTAAGGGCTGGGACAGTTCAGATGGCAGGTTGTTCACTCACCTGTTCTTGTGACTGATGTGTCCTGTACCTGAGCAGCGGAAGTCCTCTGGAGTTGAGGGCAGGGACCTGGCAGTGGGGTGGGCAGTGAGGTGGGTGGGATGGTGGAATGGGTCTTTGGGAACAGAATCTAGGGAGTGGGTCTATTTTGATCATTTTTTGACTCTTTGGAACTTTAAGAATACAATATTAGTATATATTAATTATATATAATGTTTTAGGGTTTCTGTTGCTGTGAAGAGACACCATGACCATGGCAACTCTTACAAAGGAAAACATTTAATTGGGGATGGATTATAGTTTCAGAGATTAGTCCATTATCTTCATGGTGGCATGCAAGCAGACATGGTACCAGAGAAGGAACTGAGAGTTCTACATTTTGATCCACAGGCAACAGGAAGTGAACTATCTGTTGGGTGTAGCTTGAGCATAGGAGACTTCAAAGCCCACCCCACAGTGACACACTTCCTCCAACAAAACCACACCCACTCCAACAAAGCCACACCTCCTAATAGTGCCACTCCCCTAGGGGTCATTTGTTTTAAACCACCATAGACACAGTGTTTCTTTATGACATTTCATACATGTATATAATATGTTCTGATGTTTTGGTTATCTTTAATCTTTAGAGTTTCTTATAAGAACCTTTTAACTAAAATCCATAATATTTTAATACTGTATTTGAAATTTCTGGTTTAAACCCTCAAAGTCTCATGCAGTTCAGTCCAATTTGAAGTTTGGAGCATGTTTTAGGGAGACAATTTGAACTTGCCTATGTTCACTTATTTTCATAATGTTTTTCTTATTGACAAATAGTGTAATTATATATATGTTCCTTTCCATCTGGGGAATCAAGTGGCAATGAGGTATCCTCGTTATCTTTAGCCTTTAATGTAATGGTGGCTTTATTATCAGCACATTTTAGTATTTTGGATATGCTGACAAGATTCAGGCATGGCCAGGTTGTGGTTGCAGTGGTACCTGAGTAAACCTTTGGAGCACGGGGTGAGATGTGAAAAAATTCTGTGCAATGCAGGTTCACACCACTGAGCTGATGTCCCAGCATGCCTCATTGATGAGGTCCTTGAGCTCCACCAGCGCATTCTTCATGATGGAGCCCTGGACCAGACGTGCCTCAAACATGGTGGCACTAGAGACCATTACAGAAGCAAGGTCTAGCCACTAAGGACTTCTGGGTCAGGTTGGCACAGCTACAGTAAGGACACAGAGCAGATGACCTGACCCATGAAAAGTAATTCTAAATATGACTTCACACTTGTTTTCAGAACTGTAGCAAAAACAACTTAAAATGCTAAAGTTCCGATGTTTTCTGCAATCTTCAATTGAACTAGAGTTATTGCAGACCTGAAATAGGAAAAAACTGAGGTGACATGACTAAAAGCTGTTCTGTGAGAAAAGCCCAAATCTGGCACTATCATTTTATGTGATAGCTTACTGTCCCACATAAAATGCAATAGATCCAACACCGGCTGCTAAGACAGGGATCAAGACAAATGGAGATTGAACAGCTATATGTAATGACATCTAGCGAACTTAAAACCAGAGTGAATGCAGATGTGTCATAGCTGGTAACTTGATAGTGCAATAAAGGGAAAAGAAGATTGGATTTTTTTAAAAAAAGGTTCGTAGACATGTAAGGAAAATTAAAAGCTTGTGGGATAAAAATGTGGTGATATTGTGTTCCCCAAAATGTTGTGCACCCTAATAAACTTATCTGGGGTCAGAAAACAGAACAGCCACTAGATACAGAGGACAGAAAATGGTGGTACTAACACCTTGAATCCAGCATTCCAGAGGCAGAGATCTGTCTGGATCTCTGTGAGTTCTAAGCCACACTGGAAACAGCCAGGCATGGTAACAAGAGCCTTTAATACCAGGAAGTGATGGCAGGAAGCAGAAAGGTACATCAGCTGTGAGGACCAGGAACAAGAGCCTGGTTAAGCTTTTAAGCTTTTAGCGGCAATTCAGCTGAGATCCATTTGGATGAGAACTCAGAGGCTTCCAGTCTGAGGAAAGAGGATCAGCTGAGGAATTGGCGAGGAGAGGAAGCTAGGGCTTGTTCTGCTTCTCTGATCTTCCAGCATTCACCCCAATACCTGGCTTCAGGTTCGTTCTTAATAATAAGAACTTTTAAGATTTGTGCTACATAAAAATTTGATGTTATTCTTTTAATAGCACCTGAAACTTCCCAAACAAACTCGATTTAGAAGCATTGCAACAGCAACTGGGTAGAACAATAGTGCTGCTTTTAGTGTTATTTATAGGACAGATAATCTGTCTGCATTGACTAACTTAAACTACAATAAATTAAATGCCTGAGGATAGCATTTATGATGACCAATTTCTTAATAAAATAAGCTTTAAATGACTGACTCTCATGTGATGCCATCAAAAGTTACTGACAAAGATTTAGAGAGCTGACTACCACCCTAACTGAGTGCATCAGCATCTCCCAGTTTGTAACATCTAGATGGGTTCATAATGGTCTTGTTTCTCACAATTGACCTTACCAATGTCCACACTGCTTCTTCTCCTTCCTTGCCTTCAGGAATGTTCTTTTCCCACATGACGGCAAAGATTACAACTTACATTTCTTCTTCCTTTCCTCACAAGCTCAAAATGTGTGGGGGAAAGTATGAAGTTTAAGTAATCATATCATTCATTAAGATGTTCCTTGATCTGTGATTGCTGACTTCTCTGTACTTCCTGGAATCACTGGTCTTCCGCTCTCTAAGATTTATTCTTGCCTAAGTGTCCTTCAGTCTTCCCTTCTCCACACCACATTCAGCTCAAGTCTCTTGCCTAAAGAGAAGGGTTCATGACATTTAAAAAAGAGGCCATGATTTTGAAAGAGAGCAAAGAGGGGTATATGGCAGGGTTTGCAGGGAGGAAGGGAAAGGGAAAATGATATAACCATATTATAATTTCAAAAAATAAAATAAATTATTTTTAAAATGAAATAAAAGAAGGACAAAGTTGATGAAGATCAAGTAATGGCTTTTCTGCACAATGGGTGAGGCTGAGCTCAATAATGGAATGAGTTTCTCAACTTTTCATGATGATGTTTTCTTTTAGTAATTTCCTCAGAAGAGTGCAATAAAGAAACCTTAGCCATATTGGAGATGCTGTTGTAATATCCTGTGCAAAGGACAGGGTGGAATTTTCTGCAAGTAGAGAGTGTGGAAATAGAAACATTAAGTTGTCCCTCACCTCCATGGTTACAGCTTCCTACTCTTTATCAACTGAATGTACCAGGCTCTGCTGACTCCCCACTGGAGGCCTTACTTTGTCTGAGGAGGGGATGAGCATTGGGTTGGGGAGGGGAGTTGGGAGGCAGAAGGAGGGAAGAGAGGGGAATCTGTGGTTGGTATGTAAAATGAATAAAAAAATTCTTAATTAAACAAACAAAAAGAAATACTAGTGATATTTATAACAAGAGTCTTGAAGTTAAATGCAGTTTAAAGAAATGTTTTTCAGTTTAAATAAAGTCAGCTGAATTTTGAAAGTAGAAAAAAGGAATTAATATCCACACCATAACTTACTTGATTAACAGGAAATGAAGTTGATTTGTCCTCAATTCCATCTAGTTTTCTTATTGACTATAGATGGACTTCCTCCCCGGCCCCCCACCAGTTCCATATAACCACTCAGAGACTTAATATTTATTATAAATTCTCGGCTGATAGCTCAGGCTTGTTACTAGCTAACTCTTATTTTTTAAATTTACCCATATTTCTTATCTACCATCTGCCACATGGCAGTACCTTCTCTCAACATGGCATATTCATCTTGCTTCTCTGTGTCTCTCATGACTCCCTAGAGTCCATGCCCTTCTTCTTTCCAGCATCCTCTGTGTCAGCTGTCCTGCCTATATCTCCTGCCTAGCAACTGTCCAGTCACCTATTTTATTAAACCAATCAGAAGGTATTTTAGCAAAGACACATTTTCACAGTATACGAAAAGATTATTGCATAACAGTTGATATCTTACTTTCATTGACTCATCAGTTTTTGTTCATTGTGATTATAACACTAAATTATTAGAATACTTTTATTGAGTTCCATTCACAATTTTACAAAAGTTAATTTTATTCAGGTACTACTGATCGAATTTGTTTAGAGCTTTCTGTATTCTGGACAGTGTCCTAAGTATTTATATACATTTATTCAGTTTATTCAATCCTACAGGGCCTGCCATTGTCATATCCTACTTTACAAATGAGAAAAATGGGATGTAGAAATGTTATGTAATTTCTTGAGTCATTTTTTTTTAATGAGAGAAGAATTGGATTTTAATCTTAACAATTTGGCCCTGAGTTAACTTCTACTCTACATATTTGTGAGCTTCAAGTATTTTTTTTAATCTTCTTCCACTGTAGGATACAAAGTATAATCCCCCTTCATTAGAATATACTAGATGGGGAGTAACATTTCTGAACAGCAGCGTTAATTAAACTATAAAAACATGGGATATAAATAGAAAATCCTGCAAAGGAAATGAAAACGCTCTCCAAAGTAACTGAATAGTTCTGGTTCTCTTTTCTGAGTCATTCGTATTTGAGTTTATAAAAGCTGCTGCCTATGACAAGACTTGCATTGTTTGTTTTGGAGAGGTGACTATATACCACTACTTTCCATGAGGACTGTTTTCTGTGTATCCCCATGATCTATAGTACCAACCAGAGTACTTCCACAGTTCACGTGTTATCTCACTTCTTGCAGCACTCCTGAAAAGCAAGAGAGATTGTCACTCCTACCTGAGAAGCAACACTGGGAAACCAAGACAAAACCTCTAATAAATGTCACACTTTTATTTAGCTGTGTCCTTTGCCATTTTGGGTGCTGTTTCTTTATATCATGCTTTCCTGCTAGAATTTCATAGTCATGATTTTACAATGCAATGCTAAATCTGCTCCTGTCAACTTGCTTTGTCTATAAGATACACAGAAGGTAATGTAGGAATCTGCAGACCTGTTTGAGGAACCTCTGTATTCCAGCCAACTCCCTCTCCATCTCTCCCTACCCTTCTCCCTCTCTTATGCTCTGTTCTCTCTTGCTCTGCCCCTTTTCTCTCTGTCTGTCCTTTTCACTCTCTCCATCTACTCCTTAACACATATACTTTATTTCAATCTTTTTATCTTGGAAACTGTAATGTAAATATTTATGTAGTACTTCACACCAATAATAATTAAAATCAAAATTAGCTGAAATTATCACTGTGCAACCAGACTAGCCTCTCCATTTTGTCACCAGCACAAATATTTTTATAAAAGTAAGTAGAATATTAGAGGCCCCAAAGAAAGTCTTTGTTTTACCCTAACTGTACCCCCATTGAATGGTGTAAGCTATAAGTACATTAGAACAAATTGCAAAAAAAAAGTGTTCCAAATCCAAACTAAACATACAAATAAACAAGTTCATAAAAGAAATAGGTTTTCCTAAGGATTTTGTAAGGAATGGGAGAAGAGTACTCAAATTGCAAAGTGCACACTGGAAACCACTTCTTGTCAGTCATTTCTACGTTCTCCACTTTTTTCAGTGCTCCTCTTTCTGCCAATCTCTTCACTATTCTGACCTCTTGTTCACCTTTTTCAGTTCTCAGCCAGAAGTTCAAGCAATTCATGCCCACCCTCTTTTGCCAGTTTCCATTTTCCTCTTGTCTAAAGAATTAGCCATCTGTATCACCCAGGCCCAGAACAAGGGCAATGAGTTGGCCCACCCCAACATCCACCAAATCTATGAACTGTTAGAGCATGTGAAGGGGATGAACCTACAGATCCAAAACAGCAGGATCTCTAGGACCCAGGACAACAGGATAACCAAGAGGAGTCCCACTGAGAGCCCATTATGGGTGGCATATCAGAAACCAGTGGCCTTGGGACAGACCAATGACTCTTGGCAATGAATACTTGCAAGTGAAGGCAAATGGACTAAAGGGCAAACTGTGTCTTAAGGGGTCACACTACAGATTCCATGATAAGATTCTTTGTTGTTGTTCTTTATTTTTGTTCTTATTTTTGTTTTGTGTCTTTGGTTTGGTTTTTGGTTTTTCTTTTAAATTTGGTTTTGTTTAGAGGGGGAGGCTGCAAGGGCAGAGGGAGGAGGCCAGGGGACAGGGAGACATGTGGGATGGGAAAGCATGATATGATATCCACAAAGAATCAATAAAAGTAAAATAAATTTTAAAAATGTGATTTAAAAGCATTCATTTGAGAGACATTTGGAAATATAGGATAAGGCAGCTTAGAGGCAGGTGGGAAATCCAAGGAAAGAGACAGGAAAGAGAAAGGTGGAGTCTGGGGAGATGTCAGCCTGCTGCCCAAGGAGCAACATGCCAGCAGACTGGAAAAGCCACGGAACACTGGCAAAACATAGATGAATAGAAATGGGTTAATGTAAGGTATAAGAGCTAGCTAGCAAGAGGCCTGCCCTAGGCCATACAGTTTGTAAATAATATTAAGCCTCTGAATGATTATTTTATAAGCGGCTGCAGGACCTCTGGGCTGGGTGGGACCAGAGAAAACCTTCCGGCTACATCAGTCATCTGATATTTGTCAGGTATGGCCCTCGGGAGTGTAGTTTCATCCTTTCCAATGTAGATTGCACATTTGACAAAATACATTTCTGATTTATATGCTTCAGTGGGCTGTTTCTCCAAACTTGCTCTGGGTGGGACCTTGCATAGGTTACTAGAGGTAGTGGGGAGTCTTCAGGGGAAGAAATTAGATTCAAAAAGAGAACACTTAACCCATGCTTACTCTGGCCATTATATATAACTGACCTAGAGTACAGTAGTATCCCCTTATCCATGGGGGACTCATGCCACGATCCCCACGGAAGCTGAGAGTGCAGCTGTTAATGATCCCTGGTTGTACTAGGTTTATTCCCATCAGACTAATATAGTATCCTGGACAACAGTGCTTCACCTTGGTCAAGATGTAGGGGAGTTGTGTGAGATTTCATCACACCCTTCAGAATGATGGGAAACTTCTGAATTTTTAATTTCTAGAATGTTTCATTCGGTAATTTGAGAAGGCGATTGGCTGTGGGTGACTGAAACATAAGAAAGCAAACTGTAAAGAGTAATATTTCAGAATGTGAAGTAAAAGAGAAGGAAGGAAAGAAGGAAAAGAGAAGAAAAGAGATTATTTTTTCATTAAGTACTTCTTACAAAGCCCACAGAAGCACAACCTTTCTTTATGGCCTTTTGTTATTCAAAGGATCTTTTAAGGTAGCCCCTGGAGTCATAGTTCTTCATCTCAACATCAAACAGCTCTGCTTTTCTCCCTTTAGCAAGGGTAATTTAAGCTGGATGTTATCAGGACACACAAAAAACTAATACCTATATGTAATGGTAACATGTTCCTTTTTCAATCTTGTAGTCTAAAGACAAATGTAAACTGCAGGATTTCAGTGTATGTGTGGAATCTTAGGGAATGTAACAACTGAAATGCAAAACATGAAATAAAATAAAATCGAGGATTGTTTAATTTAGGCCAGAGCTCAGTTTCAGAATTTGCATCACATTTCTGGTTTGTTCATCCTCTCCACCATTTCTCCCATTCTCTCATTTAAATTCATAAATGCAGAGATTGTTAAAAAATTATTCTATCTTCTGGGTTTATCTTTTTTTTTTTTTTAACCTTACCTAGGCCAACAGGACATAAATCTGAGATTGTGGAGGTGATTTTAATCTCAAAGATGGGAGAAGAAAGAACTCTGACCCAAATCACTATGGCCAAATTAATTAAAGGAAACAGTTAATTAAAGAAAGCTTTTTAAAAAATTATTATTATTCCTGTACACAGGCTGCCTTCTCCTTAGGCAGAGTTTGATAGGTCAGTGTTGGATGTCAGGGGTAGAGGGATTTGGTGGGCAAAAGAGGCCAGGTTACAGGAGCAGAACATAAGCATAACAATTAGTCCTAATGATCTCATGAAACAAAGACATGGTTGCAAGGTGGGCATAACAAAGTAGTCATAACAACAGGAAGTCATAAAAAGGTGGTCATAAAACCTTTTGAAACAAAGGTAGAGTTGCAAATGGTTATAAACAACTTTTTTAAACAAAGGCATAATTGTCATTCTTGGAACATGCAGTGAAGTCCAGAACCATTTGTAGTTAAGGTTATAGGTGGGCATAGCCTGTCTTTGAGAAACAGGTTTAGTCGTAAAAGCAATGAACCTTGTTTGCTTTTACCAAGATGGCTTTTAAGCTTAAGATGGAGACAAACTGGTTCTTCATTTCTCCTTTTGTCTAATGTGTCCCTGCTAAATCCTTGATAGAGTCTTAGAATTCTTTGTCTTGGGGGATACAAAATTTGTAATGCATCAAAAGATGTATTGGTCATTCATAAATTATACCTATTTGGTTAGCGTAGATAGAACTTAAAGGGAACTTTTATATTTGTGGCTTCCCACTCAGGATAGGCAATAGGCAGGGAAACTTAGGCTGTTGATTAACAGAAGTACTTAGGTGGGGTCCATTTGACCCTGAGAAGTGGACACAAGTCTTAGGATTTTTTTTCGACTCCTTGAAGCTTCCATTACCATTGTTTGTAATCTATACTGAAATCCATATTGTAGGAGGAGTAGTCAACAGGTGTCTGTAAAACAGCTAGAGTAGACTCTCATGTCTTTGAGTCATAGTAAAAGCTATGACTTTGGGTTAAAAAGTATGAACATTTTGTTTTTTATCTATGAAGTAGGCTATATTAATCAGACAGAGATGTTTTCAGCATAATGAGAAGCATCTTTGAGTCTATATTTAGAAGGCAACAGAGGAAAATTTTAAATCTTGAGCTTGTGATTGATAATAGTAGTCAATGCATTTACCTGTTTGTCAGAACTCACTGATCAATGTTACAACTTTGAACTTTCAAAATCTTAGTATAACAATGGCCTAGAGTAATTTGTATTTATATACTTTAAGTCATTTTTCCTATCCTCATAACTTATTTAAACTTTTTATACCCTCAGATGTTTATAATTTAAATTATTCTTAGAATTTTTCAATTTTTGTAAACCTAAAACTCTGTATCCAATTATTTACCATTAGATGTATGTAAGTGGTTGATTACTGAGGGCACTCTTTCTAAAGCAAGTTTCTTTAAATAGCAAAAGTTACATCTGAAACCTGTTTATTTTTTCATATGAAGCCTGTTAGTAAGGCAAAACCTTTCTTCAAGTTTGCCTTTTTTATAAGGTTAGTGAGTAGCTCTAGAAAGGTAAGGCCTGACATGATTGTCATTCCTGGAACTTGTAGCACAGAACTATTTGTAGTTAAGGTTACAGGTGGGCATAGCCCAGTCTTTGAGAAACAGAGGTTTAATCATAGACAGGAGTGAACCTAGTTTGTCTTTATTAAGATGGTTTTTAAGCCTATGGTAGTAGCAGGCTGGTTCTTCAGTGTGTCCAATTAAATGGAATAGGTACTGATAGGAGTAGTGGGATTTGATTTATGAATTACTGGAGCATGTTTCTTTTTTCTAAGTTACAAATTGCTTCAAGAGGCAGCATTGATTTGACAAGCTCATTGGAAATTTCAACAAATACTTTTTTTCAATTATAGAAGCTATATTGCCCATTGAACTCATTTAAACAAAACATATTGTTTTGTTATTAATTAATTAATTGATTGATTTTTATTATGTAGTCCTGTTATGTAGCCCCATCTGGCTTTGAACTCATGATCTTCTGATGTCAGCCTCCTAAGTGCTGTCATTAAATGCTTGTGCCAGGACACCTGCATAAACAATAGCAATGAAGACAGAATTTTAATCAGAAAACATAGGATGTAATGCAGACAACTTTCTTCCCTTCCAGATCCCATCCTGTTTTGTAGCAGCAAGCCACCACTAGCATTTTGAAGTGTGCTGTTTTATATTCTTGTCCACTTGGCTAATTTCAGCTCTGCACAGTCTTTGCAGTTAACTTTTCTAGCATTCTCATGGACTGACTTGTACAAAACATAGGTCAGATTTACATGGGAGCTTTGAATATAATACTTAACAAAAGGAATGAGTTCTGGGAAAGTAGAACTTTTCTCTAACACTATGATAAAGAAGACAAGCTATTGAACCGTATTTATTTGAACCTACATGATAGTTTACCATCCAGAATGTCTTGTTTGAAAAGGGAATTCTGATTCATTAGTAATTTATAATTTCTTTGTTCATTTGAATTTCATTTTAAGTTTGCAGTCTTTATCATGTTTCTTTCCTTGTGTTCGGTTTAGATACATAGACATTGGAAACATGGAAAAGAATAATCACATATGGGAAGTCCAAGGTTCAAGCCTAACAAACAAAACCTCAAAAGTCAAAAAGATTTCTATACTTTTGCATTTACCAATGTCTAACATCTCACTCTCCTCATCTGTCTTAGGAATAAATTTTGGTGTAGGTTTGCTCTTAGGAATGTATTTTATATCAACCTAGTATACCTTGAAGCTATAATTGTTTTCCCCCAATTTTCTTTTTTTCCAATAGGAATTATTTGAGTAATTTTCATGCCAGTTTACTGCTATTCTAATAACTGTTAACATGTTTTAAATAAATCCAGGTAAGGACATTTATAATGTTGGATTTTCTTTTGGACAGATGTTGGGTTTTTTATTTATGCCACATTTTTGAGTCGCTATTTCCTTAAAAATTTTCATTTGAATTGTATTGATTATATAATTGTTCAGCACTTCAGATGGTATTTTAAAAGTCAAGGAGTGAGAAAAAGCAACGAGTGTCAGTAACTGGAATAGAGTATTCAATTGTTGTGCTGGGAAAATATCTGTACACATTCCGGGAATGTTTGAGGATCTTAACATGAGTTAAACACAAAATCATGTTGTCTCGAAAAGGAAAATTAGGCAACTTTGGAAATGATATGTGAAATTTATGTATATTTTATTTCAAAGGGTTAAAGATGCAATATGATTTTACAATGGAGAATGGAGGTCTCTTCAATGAGAGCCCTGCATATTAATCTTCGAGATCTATGAACTGTGAGGCAACTTGAATGAATTAGCCCTTCTTCAAGAGGAGAATTTTTCTCTTCAAGAGAAAAATGTAGCACAAAATGGAAAACAAATACTTTCCCCCATGAGTCCTGATCCTTATATCAAATCTTGTACATCATACTGTAAGATCTGTAGTATGATCCCTCTGTCACATTGTCCTGCTTAGCATTTCTCTTAGGGCATCCTTCACCTAAGTAATTGAAGGTGGAAAATGTTGCATGATTATCTCTGACATGTCTCTGTCTGCTTTAGAATAAGTATTGATTGTCTCAGATTCTTCCTGTAGTCTGGCTGCTGTCTACATTATTGTTGTAAAGATCCATTGTTTCCCTCTTCCTGTAATTTAAGGCTCCACAGAAGACTGCTGAAGAAATGCTCATATCACCGGGGACAGTATTCTGTGTTCAGTTTGAGTTTAGTAAATAGTGTATTTATTTAGCTACTTAATTTTGTTACTAGGAATTGAACCAAGGTGCCGTGTGTACTGTGCATGCTAGGTGTCTGTCCCTGAGCTTCCTCTCTCACCTCCTTCCCTTGGACACACTCTGGACTTGGACCTTGAGCATGACATCCTCCTGACTCAGACCCCTGAGTCCTGGAATTATAAACCTGATCCATCAGCCTTAGTATTAAGCCCGGAACTGTAAACTGCATGAACATGATTAGCTAGCTCTCAGTGTAGCTGAGCAGGCAACTGGTTACATGATTGAAAAGTAGGGTAAACACTGCTTAGTTCTTTAATGTCACAGAGTAAAGTGCTTGGATTCTTACCTTAGGTTTATACATACCTGGAGACTGACTTTTAAATGCTATTGTAAAGTGGAATTATTCAGAGAATACCCCATGATTAGCCACTGTCTATAATGTAAAAAAAAAGGAGAGAAGAAAAACCAACAAAATCATTACTTCCAAATGGCTTTCTGCTGAAGTTTTTGGAGAACAGATGATCATGGCTGCTTTCAGGGGCTTGAGAAGAAACGCTGCCTCCTTGCCTTGATTTTACTCTAAGATCCCTGGGGAAGCAAGGGACGAAAGCACATGAGGTGAGAGAAGGTGTGCTTCTCATGTATCCTTCCTCAACATTGTCCTCATCACTGTTCTGGGCTCTGAAGACTGACAAACGGCAATGCTAGCGAGCACAGACAGCCCTTATCTCTCATTCTTCAAACGTTCTCTCCTCATAGGAGTGCACTGTTTGCTCTAAGTTCACTATAAATTCCCTTTTTCATTCATCCCTGTCTCCAGTGCAGGATTTAGGGCCAATAAGTAGAAACATGTTTGTAACCTTTCTAAAACTTTACCGTTTAACTATGGGAACCAGACAGAGGTATGTAACAGCTGTATCCTTTTATTATGTCTTTAAAATTATAGTTAGAGGATAGTTGTGCAGTTACCAAATGGGTACAGGATCCTTTGTTTCAAGCAGTAATACTGTGTGTGGCAGTCATTCTCATTTTCATGGTTGTGATATCCAGAGCATTAATGTTACTGTCATAACAGCTTCTAAATAGTTCACTCTATTATGTGCATTCACATTATCTCAAGAACTTTTCTGCCTTGCTAGTCAAAAATTCTATACCCATTGACTAGAAACTCCCTACTTTTTTGTTTCCATTTTCTCTAGTTCCTAACAAACCAAATTTAACTCAGTTTGGTTGTTTTTAATAACTTCAGATGAGTGAAATCACAGATTTGCATTTTTGTGATTTGCTTGTCTCGCTTGGCATAATTGATGTTCTCAAGGTTCATTCATTTATGATATGTGAGAGTTATCTTCCTTTTCGATGCTGAATAATATTCCATTGTATGCATATACCACGTTCATTTATTGATTAATTTATCCACGGCCAATGGACTGCTTCCATCTTTTCACTGTTGTAGATAATGCTGCTATGAATAGAGGTGTACATGTGTCACTTTGAGAAACTCTGCCTTCAGTTCTTTCGGGTACAGCTTGGAAATATTGACTTAGTACAGTAACTGCATTAATTTTCTGAGTAACTGACATACTGTTCTCTATGGTGGCTGTACCATTCTACATTCCTATCAACAGTCTATCAAGGCTACAGGTCCTCTAGTCCTTGCTGACAATTATTTTCTCTCTTCCTCCTTTTTGTCTTTCTTTTGCTTTCTCTCTTCCTTCCTTCCTTCCTTCCTTCCTTCCTTCCTTCCTTCCTTCCTTCCTTCCTTCCTTCCTTTCTTTCTTTCTTTCTTTCTTTCTTTCTTTCTTTCTTTCTTTCTTCCTTCCTTCCTTCCTTCCTTGTATTTTTTTGATAGCAGCTACAAAAATTAGCTTTTTGAAAGGCCACTTTGAAGAAGGGGGCCATCTTTCCTTTACATATATAGAAACTATAGTTCAAAGGAAAGTGATTCCCTACAGGTTTTTGGAGCCCAAATAATAAGGCAGCTTCTACTGTCACAGATTATTTACAGCATATAAGAAAAACTAGTAGAAACAGCAATCAAAAGGATCTTAAAATAAGACAGATCAAGTTTTAGAAGCATTGATAGGGGAGGTTTCTATTCCTTAGTATTGTTTGGATACATAAGAATAGACTCTGTTGGTAATAATAGTGTCCAAAGCAGGAAATGAGTTTTTTCCTTAGATTACCTGTGGGAGCAGTAAAGCTTGACCTTCATTAATATGCACACATTAGCATAATCTGATTTACATAGGTGTTAGCCCAGGTGTTTGGGAAAGCAGTCAGGAGAATAACCTCAGATCATTACAAAACTGGAGCTGTATCTTCTCTTTTTCTCCGAGGATCTTCAAATGAACATTCATTATAACAGCACCAATTTAAACATGGCTGATTACATAATTTTGGCAAACCTGTCATTTTCCATGAATATTTCATGAAAAACAGAAATGCATATAGTGTTTTTCATAGCTTTATAGAGTTGTTTGTTTGTTTTTTTCTTAGAGAAAAGAAAAATCAGGCTATGTTCCTCATTGAATTCTCAGGTCAAACAATTAATTTTGGGGGCATTACACCTGTGGTTTCCGCTACTGAGACTAATATTCTTGGTTTTATATTTTGGCCACAGTGTTGGGCTTGTTTAAATTAAAAACGTATCTGATAGTCAACTTCCTTCCTTTTATTAATGAGAGAAACAAGATGCTGTGATGACATCACGGGGGGAGGGGGGTCAGCAGAGCTGGATGTCCTACAGTTCTCTGTTCTCTTCTCCATTACTGTGTGAGTTACTTACGAACATCCCGAGAAACCACTCATCGAGAAACCACTCATCACAGAGAATTGGGCCCTGTGAGACTAACCTGCTGAGAAGACAGTGACACAGCCCGTCGAGAGCTGCATTTGTGCACACTTCAGCTTCCACCACAGTATCACCTTCATGTTATGGAAGGATACACACATCAGGAGAAAATAATGCTAAGCTCATCTTAGAGATGGCTCACCGTTCAGTGGACCCACATCTATTAGGTATGTGCCAGATAAGGTCCAGGGAATTCATGGAAGTTGTGCTCGAACACTGATGGAGTTCAGGACCCTATGGGGGTGTGGGGAAGTATGCTGGGCTGCTCAGGTCTGCTCCCATATTCTGATTTGGCAGCTATGGGAATGGGAGCAGAAAGTATACTTAAGGCATTCCCAAAGGCACCCTCTTGGGTACAGACCGTGAAAATGGGCTTACTGAACCTACCCGGTGACACACTTCTGTTATTCCAACTCCTCAGAAGGTGGAAGCTCAAGGCTTATCTAGGCTACAGAATGAGTTCCAGGCCAGGCTGAGCAACTTAGTGAAATTGTGTTAGAAATGTAAATCTAAGGAGGTCTGAAGTCATAACTTGAAAAAAAAAAGTTGAAAATTTAGACAGTCATGTAAACATAGTCTTGTTAACAGTTCCTACAAGAGAAGTTTAAAGGAGCAGCTTATGCTTCACAGCTCAGACAGACAGACAGACAGACACAGACACACACACAGGAGTTAGAGAGAGAGAGAGAGAGAGAGAGAGAGAGAGAGAGAGAGAGAGAGAGAGAGAGAGAGAGAGAAAGAGACAGAGCCAAAGAGAGACAGAGAGATAGAGAAAGGATGAAGCCATGTTTTGGATTACAAAAGCTATTTCATGTTCTGTTACAAAAAGATTTGGTAAGGAAAATGTGACAGAAATAAAAAACAAAAGCAAATTATAAACATCACATCTGAAATATCTACAGTACAAGAGGATTATATATGACTTCTTGGTGACATTTAAAATAATGTAATAAAGAAAAATAATTGCTATAGCTTTTGTAAAATAATAGTTTTATTTGATTTTTTAAAATGGTGATGTCCAGACTGAGCTGCTGCCTAGTACCATGTCTGGGTCCATGGCTTGCAGCAGCCAGGGTCCGATTTGATCTTCATGGCTCCTGTTACCACCACCCAGGGCTGTGCAGATGCCTGGGGTCTGGTCAGCTACCTGAGAACATGTTGGTGTCTGAGGGCCATGGTGCCACCGGGGCCATACTAATCTGGATGGCCTATGCTACCACTGGGCCATAGTGACTTCATGCTTGGGTCTGTGGTCCTGCTGCAGCTGAGATCTGTCTTGATGTCCATGGTCTGTATTACTACAGGGAGTCATAGGAACCATGCGAGTTGAAATCTGAGAGCTGTGTTGAACCCAGCCCACCTCCCCACTGGCCCAAATAGCTGGCCTGACCCTCGCTGGGACACTACAGAAGAAGAGTTGGTCCTGTCCCTCATAGGAGAGCTGCCTCTCTCTCCCTTCTGTCCCCCAGAACTTGGAAGAGAAGGGCCAACCTCCTACCACGAACATGAGAGAGCTGGCCCCTACAGCATGAGTGTCGTAGAGCTGTCTCTACCCCTCGCCTGAGGGGGAGCAGTCCCTGCTGCACAGACTGACCAGCTTAGCTACCACCCAGGCCCACATCCTAGGCCTTGGATTGGCTCACCCTGACATCTACCCATCTATGACCTGCTGGAGCATGTGAAGGAACTGGTCCTGCCGAACAATAGCCTCAGGATCTCCAGGATTCAGAGCAGCAGCAGGATACCTGAGAGGAGTTTCGGTGATGGTCTAGTGATGATGGTGTGCATGTGGGGCTGATTGGACCAAAGGGTATGCTTGAAAATTGCAGCTCGCAATGCCAGTAGGAGAAATGAAGAGGTGTTGGAGAGGTTGGAGAGTGGGAAAGACAGAGGAGCAAAGAATTTTTGTTTTGTTTTGTTTGCTTTTAATTAATTTTGGGGGGTGATTTTCTTTTCTGTGCAGGGGTGACAGTGTGAGGGTGAGGGGTAGATATGGAGGGACTGGGAGGTGAGTGGGATTGGGGTGCATGATGTGAAATTCCTGAAAAGTCAATAAAGCATTATGTTATAACAAACAAACAAAGTGATATGGTTTTCCACTATAGGCTTTTTGATGGGATTTTCTCAATTGTTTGGCTGTAAAAGTGCTTTAATGTAAGAAGTGATAGCTCTGAATCTTTATGTCATTGTGCATGTACACAATGACAAGGACAAGCAGTGACTTACAGAACTGAAGTAAGGATGATCATGAGTAGGAATGGCTGAAAGGAATTCAAAGGTAGGTTGTGTTGCAGTCATTTACTTTTCTGAAGGTCTCATTGAATATTGAGAAAGAAAAGTCATTTACTTGCACTTAAAGCATTTACTTGTTTTTAATGATACCATTCATTAAAAGAGAGTGGCTGGGCATTATTACCTGTATTGCTCACATTGATAATGGACATGAAGATGGATAAGAATTCCAAGTCCCTCACAGAAGAATTCTTAGTG
Organism: Peromyscus maniculatus bairdii; assembly: GCF_049852395.1. NCBI lineage: Eukaryota > Metazoa > Chordata > Mammalia > Rodentia > Cricetidae > Peromyscus > Peromyscus maniculatus. The sequence goes on along the minus strand of NC_134854.1, from coordinate 13,498,535 downwards.
CAAGTGTTCGATCAGTACAAATCAGAACAGGTTAGTAGGGCAGGGTTGTGGGTTTGCTTGTCTTAAATTTCTTTTAGTTTTAAACACTGAGCCACATTACTGAGATAGCATCTTGCTGTGTAGCTCAGGCTGGCCTCAAACTCCTGCTCTTCCCTGCCTTAGCTTCCCATGTGCTGAGATTATGGATGTGTGCCACCACATTATTTTTCTTAAATTATATTTAATTGCATTGGATTTACAAGAAGTTTTATGTTTTAAGGTCTTATTAATTAATGCAGTACTAATTATGCAGCTACAATTTAGTAATTCTGAAATTGAAATCATTGGCCTTTTAATGATAACTATTTTCATCAACATATTAGATCTTACTCATTTTCCTTGAAATAGAGTTGAAACATGTATCTTATTTACTATCAAACAAGACTTTCTGAAGACTTTCAAAGATACCAACCAGCATAAATAAGATTGATAAAATACTGTTACAAATATTTTCAAATGTGTCTGAATGGATAGGACAATCTTTACTTGTATATAATCAATATTAACATTATAGTTCATTATTTTTCTTCATGTTTAATCAGTATTCCTAAACTGCCCACAATGAGGTCTATTGTAAACTCCATTCAAATTAGTACAAAAAAAAACTGGATATGAAATAGATGCATTCATTTTTTACAGAATAAAGGAATTTCAAAGAATTTCAATGAACTCATCTTTGCATGAGTCCATCCTTATGAATAAGGGGACAGTTACAAGTCATTCTGTTATGATTCAGTTTCAAGACACAATTGTCAACATTATTCAGTTTCCCTTTTGGTGGCCTGGAATATTAACCTCAGTCACATTTCCATTGGATAGTCCTTTACCTATAGTGTCAATATGGTAGAATAGTGACTTTAATAGGCTCTGAAATCAAGCTTTTGTGGTTCAAGCCCAGGCTCTGCCATTAATAGGCTTTGACCTTGAGAATACTCACCCTTTCTAAACCCAAGTTCACTAACCTATAAAAGATGGATTACCAGTAGCTGGACTTGGATTGACTCTGAAATCAAGCTTTTGTGGTTCAAGCCCAAGCTCTGCCACTGATAGGCTTTGACCTTGAGAATACTCACCCTTTCTAAACCCAAGTTCACTAACCTATAAAAGGTGGATTACCAGTAGCTGGACTTGGATTGATGGGAAAGCCAGAAACCCAGCATAAATTGATTCTGATTCCAGATTAATCTGTAAAGTTCCAGGGAGGACGACTCTTCTTTGGAAAAACAGTTGGAGTTTAAAAAGCAAGAGAATGGCTCAAATATAGACAAGTTTGAGTTAGCTAAAAGCCTAAACATGCTTAGTTGGAAAGGTAGCCTCAAACTATTTTGCCCCATTGAAGCTTCTTTGAATTAAGGACCTTCAATTCTACTGAAAATCTATTCATCTGTCTAGGTAACAAGTTTCTCAAACAGGCTTTGGTTCTGACCTAAGGTAATTGGACTTATTAGTGGAGTTTTTAATTTATAGCAGTATTTTGAAGTCATTTCGGTGTTCTTTACTCGATGAACTATTGGAAATGTATGACCCAGCTGATATTTAACCACCAAATAACAACAAAAAGAAGTTGTTCTAGTTTAGGTGGATTTTGCAGGTTAGACTCTTAAAAATACATGGAGGGTAACTGTAACTTTGAGTAAGGACTAGGTTTTTAGTGTGAATGGTGAAAATGTCAACTTACAAGGGTATTTGAGGGAAAATTGTGTTGGTTTATTTACTTTTTAAAGGATCTATTTTTTTCTTGTGTATGCATGTTTTGCCTGCATGTATGTACAACGTAACAATATATGTGGACTTGGGGCCCACAGATCCAGAAGAGGGTGTAAGAGGCCCAGGTTCTGGAGTTAGGAAAGTTGTGAATCACTATTTGGGTGCTGAGAACTAAATCCAGGTCTCCCACAAGAGCAGTACTTGCTCTTAATTACTTAACATCTCTACAGCCTCCTTGTTTATTTTTATATTGAAGAATGAAAACTTAAATGTCAGTCTAAATTATCAGAGGAAGCTTAATTTATGTCCTAATTAAAAACATCTAGGTTAGAGTTTGCATATGATTGTGCTAATTCTTGGGATTTAGGATGCACAAAAAAATAACCAAAGCTATTGAAGGATTAACTTTACTAGCAAAATTATAAATGAGAACAATAGGGCATCCTGTAGCTGAAGTTTTCTCTCGTCCTTCCCAGCTCCACAGACCCTGCAGCTGCTTATAAAATAATTGCTCTGAAGCTTATATTGATTAAAACTGCTCAGCCATTAGCTCAGGCCTACCCCTGACTAGCTCCTACATTTAAACTCAGACCATTTCTGTTAATCTATATGTCGCCACATGTTCTGTGGCTTTACCCGTGTGCTTTATATGCTGCTCCCTGCAGAGGGGGCTGGTGTCTCCTGACTCAGCCTTCCTGTCCACAGAATTCTCCTCTCTGCTTTTCCTGCCTATACTATACTTCCTGCCTGGCTACTGGCCAATCAGCATTTTATTTATTAACCAATCAGAGCAACACATTCACAGCATACAGAGCAATATCCACAGTACTTCCCCTTTTCTTTTTTTTTTCAAAAAGGAAGGTTTTAACTTTAACATAGTAAAATTACGTATAATAAAACAATTATCAAGCAAGAGTTATAGTTATAATATCTAGTCTATTTATATTTGCCAAAATTAAAGAAGATATTCTATTCATCCCATATTTGTGAGTCTAAGGTTTCATACCTAGCTTATCTTTTTATCATAACTAAGGAAAATATAACTATCTAGTCTTCAACTATATCAAAGACCTCAGAAGGATATAATATTACCTGAGAAACTGGAGAAGGATGCAAGCAACTTTTGGGAGTCTTGTGAGAGTAGACAGAGACAGCTGGCAGCCTGGACAGTCCTGAAGAGCATGGTGGTTAACTAAGGCTAGTTGTGGCTATTCGCTCTGATCTTTTTTGGCTATTACCTTTGTATTTGGCTCTGTGTTTATTATTTAATAAGACTGTTTAGAAATTCATCTACAGCATCCATCACTTATCATTTGACTTTTGTAGCATGCACTTAAAAAAGGGTTAATGTGGCAAAATAGTCAAGTGCCCCTTAAAAGTCTATTCTGAAGGATTTAATTTATTTCTGAATGGTTGTAGCTGTTATTCAGTTTCAGTTACATGAACAACACAAAAGACTATGCCTTTAAAAAGATTTATAACTTAACCATTGCATGTCAAAACTTCTTCTAAGAAAATGGCAAACACATTAAAATAATGTACAGGATAAAAGCTAGTGCCAAGTTAAAAAAGGAGTTTTTCAGGTTTGTTGTGGCCTTATGTCTACTAGGTTCCACTTGAACCTTTGTAAATATGGGAACTTTAATAACTGTTCTGATTTGCTTCTCTGCTGCTGTGATAAAAAAATGATCAAAACCAACTTAGGGAAGAAAGGGTTTCTTTTCCCATTTTTAAGCTATGGTCCATCACGAAGGGAAGTCGAGGCAGGAACTCAAAGCAGAGACTTGGAGGCAAGAACTGAAGTAGAGGCCAAAGAGGAATGCCACCTACTGTCTTGCTCTCCATCTCTTGCTCAGTTTGCTCGCTTATACAGGACAACCTGCCCAGGGGTGGCACTTCCTACAGTGTGCTGGGCCCTCCTGCATCAATCATTAATCAAGAAAATGCCCCAGTAGACTTGTCTACAGGCCAACCTGAGGAAGAAAATCCTCCCATTTGAGGTTAATTCTTCCAAGGTGACTCTAGTTGGTGTCAAATTTACAAAAACTAACGGAACAATAGTAAATACATGAGTAACAAGCACTATGATTTCATTGCATATTCAGACAGGATAGAAGTCCTGTCTATCATATTGTCAATAAAAATATCCATATTGTTTGCATACTAGCCTCACCCCCTGTAGTTCTGTCTTCTAAAATTAAGTTTCACGATCACTTTCTCAGACCAAATGCTTCTAAAACAAAAAGAGGCCTACCGAGGTAGAGCTTCTAGTTGTAATTTCTTGGCATATATCTAGAGCTTGAAATATCTTCTGGATGTGAGACAAGGGAAATTTTGAATTGGTACACTCTTAAATCTATCCCATAAAATTACAAACATGTCCATTTGTTGCCCTGATATGATAAGCAACAAAATTCCCACTTTATTTCTTATATCTTCTTGGGTTGTTCTCATAGCCAGAAGAAACAGGAGTAATTTTTATGAATATAGTCTCCAGTGACTCCTATAGTGGCTAGACATCTGATGTATAAGCCAAGGTCTTTAATTGCCTTCCTTCTGGACTCTTTGGTAGGTAAAGCCAGATCTGAACATTTTTTGTTCATTATTCCTTGAGTAGATCCACGGGAGAGGTTTCCATCTAACTTAGGCTTTGAATCTCCCAGCAAGATGGATTTTGCTAATTTTTCCTTTCCCATAGCCATTTGAATCATAGTTTAACCTTAGTGTCACATTTCTCATAGTTGGTTCTTTTACAAGTTATAGGCGGAAACTCATGGGATGATGTTCATAGGGTATCATGAAGGTGGATTTTCAACCTCAGAATGACTGACAGTTTATGGGGATTGCCCTGTGTAATGTGGGATGCTAGTCATCAGGCTTCATCTCTATCTACTACACCCATAGCATACTTCTATGGCTACTCTAAATGTCTCCAGATATAGTCCAGTAGCCCAGAGACTTAAAATGGCCCTTAGTTGTGATCCAATCTTGGATCTAGATGAAAACTGAGAATTCCCGTTGTCTGAAATATATTCAGATTTCATTCTCCATTCACTTGTCACAATTTCCATTTCTATCTTTGTTCTACCATAATCACTTCTTTCTGGTATTTTATGATAGATTCCTCACTAGACTTCTATCTGCCCACCTTCTACTTTTATCTTTTCAGTCTTTTCCTAAAATATCATCCATAATTATACATTCAAAACATATAATTTATGTTACTCATCTCTTTACAATCATCCTATGACTTCTTATTTCCTTTGAAATAAAATGCCTACAAGGAGAGCACACTACAATAGTATATCAGAACCTATGTCATATATCTTTACCTCTGTCTTAAATGGTGATCAGTAAAGGATCCACGGACATGTGGGCCAACAAATTGCCTCTGAGAAAGCTCAGAACTTTCTGGGAGTTATTATTAAAGTTGTTTTTAGAGCCAATTTGGGCATACAAATACATTGCACTGATTATCTGTAGTCAGTCTTCTCTTAAATAGTCTTCCTAGTCTTCCAGTCAGATAATCAGACTTGCTCATCAGATCATACAGACTGTTTGCTCTAGCTGTTGATTGGGTCCTATGCTGTAAGAATATGTATGAGGGTTTACTAAGAGTATATTTAAAACAAAGCACCAGGTTCTAGATGCAAATCCATGTATTCTAAAAACTGTTTTAAAACAGTAATAATGTCAGTAAAAGTAGAAACTTCAGAGGTAGCTGTACTGAGATAATTTTTATTTAGATTTGTGTAGTTTGAGGAGTTCTTTTTTTTTTTTTTTTTTTTTTTTTTTTTTTTGGTTTTTCGAGACAGGGTTTCTCTGTGTAGCTTTGCGCCTTTTCCTGGAACTCACTTGGTAGCCCAGGCTGGCCTCGAACTCACAGAGATCCGACTGGAGGAGTTCTTTCATACAAGTTTTTCTGAAATATTCAAGATTATTTTCTAGAGTACTTCAGTAACTTGGCACTTTAAAATAACACAATCTCATCATTTAAAAATCACACTTTTGAAATATTAGAAACAGGTTTAAAAAGATTAAGTGGTGGAGAAATCATTATTTGAACCAAGAAATTTCCTTCCCCAAGATCACCATGTAATAAAATCCTATGAATATAGAAAGCATAAGGGGCAACTAAAGGTGGCAAAGATACAGAAACTTGTCACTTTCATAAACAAAAAATGTTAACAATCTGTTAGACTACAGAAACGGCGGTGGCTCTTCTCACAACTCGAAAGATCATACGTAGCTCTGCTAGTCTCCTCCTGTCTTTCCATATGGGAAAAATATAAGTAACTGGATAATTTTCAATCAGAAGAAAGCATAAATCCAAAAAGAATAAGTTGTTGGAAGACATATAAAGTTGCTCAATATGTTCTAAATGGAATGCAGATATGAAAATACATAGTCAATTTCTTTTTTAGCTATGTGTAATAGGATGAAATTAAGCAAAAAGCAAACTGGAAAGCAAAATATCCCAGAGAACATTTTGATGACAAATGGAAATATGTTATTGCATGGCAAGAGCCCTGGAACAGAACAGAATATGAAAGTAAACTAAGAATATCCAGAAAGCTTCTCAAGGGTACAGCATTTCCAACAGGAGAGAGATTGTTCCCTGGGTTTCCTGGCATATTACATACTCCTATTTTTGCAAGAGTTTTGTGAAATGTCATTAACATCTTTACTTTTACTATCTGTTTCTTGGACATCACACTTCTCTTGGGAGACGATATATGATAAGCTGACAGAGCGTGTTGGCACATTCACTCTTAATGTTAATCCTCTACTAGAAATCAAGCTCATTTTTTCCCCAGGCTTTTGGCTGGGGATACCATTTTTGCAGCCATATAAAATAATGCCATGTTTCACACACAGTTGCAAAAGTAAACTTACTACAATAACATTCTAGAAACTGGATTAGTAAATTAAAAAAATGTAATCTAATAAGAGGCATGGTCCAGAAAGACATTTGTTAAATGCATTCATTAATAAAAACACATTTTCCTCACTCCAGAGACTTCATAAATGGTGGTATGGTCTCAGTCTAAGCCGCTGAAGTTATTTAATTCACAATGCAGTTGAAACTGGATGTTCTATAAATCAAATGCATTATGGAGTAAGAGGGCCTTTAGGGAGACTGAGTTTGGAGGTAGTGAGAGGAATAGCCTGGGAATCTGATTGCTACTATATAAATTGTTTGGAGACAATTGATTTTTCAAGTCAGGAATCAGAATGCCAAGACCTTAACTATGAGATGTTCCAGGAAGCTGGGAGACTGGGATAGAAAAAAGGAAGGACATGGAAGTGGAATTTTCTTATCAGGCTGTAAGTGATAGGAAATGCTTGTGAATTCAATTCTTTTATCAACTGTTGAGGGTGAAGAGGTTCTCTTTTCTCACACTGGCAAGTCACCAGGAGGGACTTGCACTCTCCCTCCAAACTCTTCCAGAAATCCCTGGGTGATAGTGTAGGCCCAGAGCCCTTTGTGGAGCTGCTGCAGATCTGCTTGTCTTGCATGCAAGGCAGAGACTGTTTTTTTTTCATAGTTACCATTGCAAGGATGTTTGAAAGAGAGGAGATTTGGAAGCTGCTGTCTCCCTCTGAGAAGCAGATAGGGTGCCAGTAGCCATGAAAACTAGAGACTGAGTAGTCACCAAACCTGGGGATAGGCAAACACACTCAGCTGCTCTTCATAATCACCCTTTGGGAACTGGGGCTCTGAGTTCAAGTGTAAATAATCTGCTGCTAGTGCTATTTTTCTGAGCAATAAACTTTCGTCTTCTGCCATTATCCACTAGAGTGCAGCAGGGTAACCTGTTAACATGAAGATTAGCTTATTGCTTTGTAATAAAGGCAGCCCATTTTGATTCTGATTGTGATATAGGCCTTTACTACATTATAACATCTATTCCTTTGTGAAAAATAGTTTGTTCACTTAAGTCCTAATTTATTTGGCATAGGTGACAAGATTTTTGTGAAAAGAAAAATAGTCATTTTCAAAAAATAGGTTGAGAAGAATAAAAAACCTTAACAACAACAACAACAACAAAAATCCAAACAATCCAACTTAAAATCAGAGTATTGTCCTGAATACTGAATAGACATGTCTCCAAAGAACTACATAAGGCCAACAAATATGGGAGGGGGGAGAGCCTATAGTCTCTAGCTACCAAAGAAATACTCATTAAAACTTTGAGGAGATAGACTCTCTTCCTAGTTAGAATGGCTATTATTAACAAAACAAAAAAGCAAATGCTAGTGAGGAGGTTAGGATAAAATAGTATGAATTAGTGCAGGCATGGGAAACAGTTTGGAAGTTGCTCAAAGAATTAAAAATAGCTCTGCCTAATTTGGTGTCGTTAGCACACTTATAAAGAGCCAGGGGAACGATGCCAGCATGACAAAGAGAAAACTGGTCTCTTGCATTTATTGTACCACGAGTCCCAATAACTAATACATGAGATATAACTAGATTCCTTTGAATTGATGAATAAAAACATGTGTGTACAGATATACAATAGTTCATTATTCATCCTTCAAGAATCTTGTCATTTGTAGCAAAATGGGCCATTGTTGTAATAAGCCAGACGCAGACAGTCATGGACCACACTTTTTCTCTCATATGTGGAAATGAAAAATAAAAGCCAACAAGAACATTAGGTAGTGAATAGTAGATGTGGGGAAAGGGTACATTAAGGGAGGGTAAATATTTCTAGGCACAATTGTAGAGAAGGGACAAGTTCCGGTGTTTGGTAGCACAGTGGGGAGGCTATCATTTGTAATAACCTATTGTATATTTTATGAAGGTCTGGAGGAGAAGAGCTTGAAGGCTCCAAATGCAAATTTGTTTGAAATGCAAACCAGGGGGAAATGTTTTACTCACTGATTGCTGTATGTATATATTCAGATACCACACTGAATCTCGTTAATTTGTATAGTTAGTTAGTGTGTGTGTTTGTGTGTGTGTGTGTGTGTGTGTGTGTGTGTGTGTGTGTGTGTGTGTGTATAACTGAAAACAGAGTTATACTCCCAGTCCAATATACCATAGTTAGAAAATAATAAAATGGGCTAGAGAGATGGCTTGGTGGTAAGAGCACTGACTGCTCTTCCAAAGGACCCAGGTTCAATTCCCAGCACCCACATGGCAGCTCACAACTGTCTATAACTCCAAGTCCAGGGGATCCAATGCCCTCACTCAGACATACATTCAGGCAAACCACCAATGCACATAAAAGAAAAATAATTAGAAAATAAATTTCAACATAGAAATACTATGTTGAATTAGGCATATAACTTAGAAAAGTCTGTTCAAATTCCAACCAGTCTTTTAAATAAAGGTAGAAAATGAAGTGAGAATATTGATTTTTATGCCATGCATGTAAAAAAAATGCTTTCAATTTAATGATTCTGTTTCATGCAAATAATTGTACTGTTTTAAATGTGGTTTATTGTTTTCCATTCCTGTATTTGTAGAAGGAAAAAAAACCCTCAGATTTTAAATTTGTGCAGTGACTTAAAGGACAACACAATGAGTTTCCCTCTAGATCCAGTTGATCCTTTGAATTTGCCCTGTTGCCAGGAGTTCACTGTTTCAACATCATTCCTGATATTTATCCCACAATAGAGAATGGCTTAGTCCTGGTGAAGTGTAGTCAAGGTCCAGCCTATCTCAACTTTAAGTGTCAAACATGCAAATAAAGCCTGTACTTTATGCCTTTTAAACAGTTTAGTATTAACTTTGAATATATGTATGTGTATGTATGCATATTAGCTTTTCTTGTGAGATTTTGTATATTTGTACACATTCACTTTTCTATCATCTGGTTTATGTAGACCTTGAGAAATCTGTTTATGTTAAAACTACTTTCTCTGCAGATGTTCCAGCTTTTGGCACAGACAAGCTGTGCAGGAAACACAACTGCATCTCTGGTTTCCTGGAGACTAATCACGAAGCCTTAGTGTTGTGGATCATAAGTTAAACACTGAAGCTCCATATAAATGCAGCACTCTTGAAGACTGTCTTACCTGTGAGAACTGTATTTTAAACAGTTTATTTCAGTCAATACAACAGCACTGCATTATATACCCTTTTCTTATAAAACTATAAAGAAGTATCTCACCAAACGAGCCATACTTTAACCAATTACAACTCTTAAAAAAAATCAAAAGATTACAATGAAAAACACACTCACATAGGATCTTTAAAAGATTTGATAGTTGAAGATGTAAGTTATTTGTCTCTTTATTTCATGGGTTTGTCAGATAAATTAGAGTCATCTTTGACACCCAGAGGTTATAGAAAACAACTTGGAAAAATCATTTAAAAAGTATGCCTTTGCTTAAGCGTTGGTGTTCAAGTCTGGTCCTGTAAATTAAGTATGCACACTCAGGGCTGTGGTATCACTCAGTTTTAGAGTGGTTGGCTAGCATATGCAAAACCTCAGATTTGATACATAGCATCAGACATACACAGACACAGATACACACACACACACATACACAGTCGCAAAGCATATACACATATTTATTAAATAGGATAAGTCAATACTCACAATGTCTAACAACAATAAAGCCACATCCAGTAATGATAAAAGTGGAAGGAATATTTTAAGTTATCAAACAAGTGCTAAATATTATACATTTTATAGATTAGTAGTGACAACTATCTTTTATCTGTTATTTACAGACAAAGAAATTGAGTAACTTGCTCAGGCTCACATAGTTAATATGTAATGGAACTTTAATACAGTACACTTGACCCTTACAATTAGAAGATGATAGCATTTTTCAATGTAAATGGAAGCTCTCTTGTTTCAGCAAAAATGGAAGTTTTTCTGCTCTGGTCCTTGAAATTATCTGGGAAACGAAATCTAAAGGAGATATTTGCATTTTTATTTCATCTATTCAACCTGGCACTAACCATGGGGGGAAAAACAAATTATGCATATGCTGGGAATTGGCTTGTTAGAAAGCCATTAACTTTTAATTTTTAACTATCAAGATTTTAACCACTGATGTTATTAGGTTAAATCTATCACTTAAGAAAATTATAAATACTTCCTTTGGGGAGAAATCAATTTTAGGAAGCTAAGACTACAAATTCAGCTAGATGGTACACACGGTAGCCACAGTACTCAATTAAAATGTACTATTGAAACGGGATGCTGGTCTTCCAAAGAGGAATCCATGCCCCTTGTGGTCTTTAGCCTAGGCATTGTGGATACTGTATTGGTCCCTGCTAGCTGCCAGACATGGGTGTGGTAGCAGGATTCCAGGTTTTTCAGTTGTGTGACCTAATGAATGGAGATCAGAAGATAGCATCTTTGCTCTTGGTCCTGCTTTCTCCATTCTCTCTGCACTTCTGCAAGACCGATAAACTCTCCAAACTGTGATCAATGTGTTTAGTTAATCTGAACTAGAGGTGGCTTTGCACAAAAGAAAGCAACAGTTTTTGTGATGCGATTTATAAGCTCTCGTCTGAAGGACCCTGACATCATCTTGTTGCTTCATACACTTGCTCCACAACCACAATAAGAAAAAAAAACATCAGAGCATTGAGGCCAAACAACTTGTTTTGACTGACCCATCCTAACTGTCTATACAGATGTTCCTCATTTAAACCAGTCAAATTTTAATGTTATGTGGCCAATTAATTCTATTCAACAAATATAATAAGCTTCTAACAGGAGACATATGAATAGCTTTACTACACTCACTTTACTGTAAGTAAGTAGTCTAAGAAGTTACTAAAAATCTTTTCTTTTCAGGGAATAAAGACTTTGTTTCTCAGAGATTCTACGTTATTTCTTCATTTAGAAAAGCATTGTGACTGGAGCCACAGAATACAGACAAATTGTACAAACTCTTAGATTAGCAAAGAGAAAGTCACAATGTGTTCACATTACAAATGGCTTTCACCTAAGTCAAGGTGTACCTGATTGTGCTCAACCTAAAATGCTAGATATCAGGTGTGTTCCTGATGTTGATGCTGTCAGAGGCTAATCCCAAACTTCACTTACTGGATAAATAGTTTAATTCATCTATGGTATGCTGGGAAACTATTTGGAGAAATCAGGCTAGCAGTACTTAGGATTAATTGTGGTGGTTACAACTCAAGATGATTATTGTAATGTTAAGCTAAATATCCCTCCACTTCATCTGAATCAGGTGATCTGAAAAGTTCAAGTAAATTATAAGGCAAAACCTTAATTTTCCTTTTGTTGAAATATTGTATTTTTAATTGAGAATATTGAGAAATAGAATTCTTTATATTTTCAGCATGCAATTTTGATTAATATACTTTGTAAAAATGATTAAGTCAAGCTAATTTAACATGTCCTCAATCTAATAAACTAGTGTTTTATGATGAGAATATTTATAGTCTAAATGAATTTTCTAAGCAATTTGAAAATATATATGCATTTTTTGTTTTGTTTTGTATTTTTGTTTTTCAAGACAGGGTTTCTCTTTATAACAGCTCTGGGTGTCCTGGAATTTGCTTTGTACACTGGTCTTGCCTGGAACTCACAGAGATCTGCCTGACTTTACCTCCTGAGTGCTGGGATTAAAGGTGTGAGCCACTACCACATGGCTATATATATATATATACACACACATGTATATATTCTGAATTACAATTTATCATGCTAAACATTAGATCTCCATATCACACTCATCCCCTCTGAGTTGCTGTGTTTGTGCTTCACAAGTTTTCTTTTTCCATGCATTCACCAGCAGAGACTTAAATTAATTACATATATTAGCTGTTATGAAAACTGCTGTGACAAACCTGAGTGTGAAAGGTATACATTTGACATATTGATTTCATTTACTTTAGATGCCTATTGTAAAGTGAGATTGCCAGATACTTTGAAAACTCTGCTGTTAATTTTTTGAGAATGATCCATATTGATTTCTACAACCTTTGTACTAGTTTACATTCCTGCCAACCATGAACAAAGGTTTGGTTTCCTCCACACTGGTTTTCCTTTCTCTTTTTGCTAATAGACATTTTAACAGATTGGAAATGATATCTCTGTATGTTTTTCTTGTAATTCTTTAATAATTATAATTAATAATAATAATAGTGACATTGAACTCATTTTTCCCATATGCCTATTGGTCATTGCTGTGTGTTTTCAGGAACGTCTATTCAATTCCTTTGTCCAGTTTTCATTTGGATTGTACATGTTCTTGCCATTGAGCTCTTGGGGTCCCCTTTCTATTTTGCAATTTAACCTCTTATGTGAAGTGTGGCTTGCAAACACTTGCTCCCATTTCATGTGGGTATGTCCTCATTCTGTTGTACAATAGGGTTTTAGTTTGATACAACCTCATGTTACCTGTGTTTTCTTTTGTTGTATGTGCCTTTGTAGTCATGTGAAAAATCATAACCATGCCAAATTTCTACAGTTTCTTCTAGCATTTTAGAGGTTCAGAGTTCATGTTTAATTTTTCATTTTTCTGGAGTTCCTTTCTGCATATGGCATCAGGCATATTCCACATATAGATGCACAGGTTTTACTATTTTTTTCCACATCATTTATTGAAGAGACTGTCCTTTCCCTGCTGTGTGTTTTTTTGCCACCTTTGTAGAAGTCAATTGACTGTAAGGAAGCAGATTTATTTCTAAGTTTCCATTTCTTTGTTCTATTTGTCTATTTTCAGGGAATAAGGGCAAGTCCGTGCTATTTTGATTGTAAGAGTTTTGCGTTGGATTTGGAAATCAGATAATGTATCTTCTATTTTGCTCTATTTACTCAAGATTGCTTTAACTATTCTGTGCCTCCTTTGTTTTAAAATATTTTAAAGATTTTTTTCCCTTCAGTGTAAATTGTTATTGGAATATTCATAAACGTAGCATTGAGTCAGTACTTAGCTTTTGTTAGTGTGGGCATTTTAACAATATTAATTCTTCCCACCCTGTAACATGTTATAGCCTTCCATTTTTGTGTGTCTCCTTTAGTTTCCTTCATTGGTGTTTTATGAAGTTTCAGTGCATGGCTCTTTACCTTGATTGATTAAACATATTCCTACTTAATTTTTCTTGTAGCTATCATAATCTTTAAATTTTCTTGTATTTGTTTGTATATTTCAAAACCATTGACTTTTGTACGTTAATTTTTATCACACAACTTTATGGGAAAAACCATTCTGTCAAAAACATTTCTAAGTTCTAGAGTGCCTGGTGGAAATGTACAATTAAACACATTCTTTATAATATGGATGACTTTTATTTATTTTCCCTACCTAACTGCTTCGGCTAACATTCTCAGTAGTCTAGTCTATAAAAGTGGTGAGAATGGACATCCTTGTTTTGTTTCTGATCTTAGAGGGAAATCTTTATTTTTATTTATTTATTTATTTATTTATTTATTTATTTATTTATTTATTTATATTCATATTTATTTATTTATTTATTCATTTATCTATTTATTTATTTACCACAAATGCTTGCTATGCACCTGCCATTTGTAATCTTTATTGTGTTAAGGAATGTCTTCTATACCTAACTTTTAAGAGCTGTTCTGTTTTGTTTTAATCATGAATGAAGTTGAATTTAACCAAATTTGTTCTCTAAATCTATTGAAGTAATTGTGTGATTTTTAGCTCTTGCTCTGTTGATGTAGCATGTCTCATATATTGGTTCCCTTGTGATGAATTATGTTTACTCCCCAGGGATATATTCACTTGATGATAGTTATATCATTTTATTGTGCTGTTGAGTTTGGTTTACAGGCATTTTTTCAAGAAGCTTTGCATTTTTATCCTTTGGGAACAGTGACCTACAGTTTCTTTTCTTGTGCCTTCAGGATCAAGGCAATGCTGAATATAGAAAATGAGACTAAAAAGTATTTTTATTTCATTTTTTGGGAGGACTTTGAGCAGGCCTATTATTAATGCTTCTTTAACAAATTGGTAGAATTCTCAAGTGAAGCCATGAGCTTTTGGGCTTTATTTTGTGAGAAGGGTTCCGATTACTTAATGTGCTTGCTTATTTTCACCTTCTCTCTCTTTTCTATTTTCTTGATCAGTGTTTAGAGGTTGGACGTTTCTATGAATTTATCCACTTCTAGATTATCTAATTTGTACATGTAATTTTCCATCGGTTCTTCTCTGAACCTATTTCAGTAGTATCCACTATAATGTCTCCTCCTCCACATATAATTCTGAGTGTTTTTTCTTCTCTTAGTTTGAATAAAAGTTTGCCAATATGTTTTTATGCTTAGAAATTCAATTCAGTTTTATTGAGCAATTGTTTTCCTAATCTCCATTTCATTTATTTCTGCTCTGCTTTTGATTAGCTTTATTTTTCTTCTGACTTTGGGCATTATTCTTTTCCTAGATAGGTTAATTGTAATGTTAGACTGTTTATCTGAGATCTTTTTTCCTTTCTTAATATGGGTTGTGGTCAATATAAAAAAAATACTTCCTTCTTGAAGTGTTTTCAGTGCATTTAACAAATTTTATGTACTATATTTCCTTCTTTATTTATCTCAACATATTTTCTGTTGTCTCTGAATTTAATTTTCTGGTCCACTGGATGTTAAGAGAGTTTTGTATAATTCCTACCTATTTGCTAGTTTTTGAATCTCTCTCCCTCCCTACCTCCTTCTGTCCTGCCCCCCTCACTTTCTCTTTTGATTTTTAAATAGGGTCTTCCCTGAGTGCTAGGACTAATGGCATGCTCCACCAGAGCCAGCTTAACGTCCCTGTTATTGCTGATTTACAGCTTCCCTACTACATTAATTTGAAAAAAATACTTAACATGATTTCAATTTTATTGAATTCTTTAAGACTTGTTTTGTAGACTAATGTATAACCTGCCCAGAGACTGTCCCATGTGTGCTTGAGAAGAATGTGTATTTCTTCCCCTCTTTGGCATGTCTCTTAGATACATTTGGTGGCATTTAAATCCTTTGTTACTTTATTGATTTTCTGTTCAGGTGAGAGTCGAGTATTAAAACCACTTACTCTTGAAGTATTGTTTATTTGTCTCCTTTGTCCTGTTAACGTTTACTTTATATTTTTATTTTTTCCACTTTGGGATACATAGATATTTATTGTAGTTATATGCTCTTGCTAAATTGACTCTTTGTCATTATGTAATGATGCTTTGTCTATTTTGCTATTGTTTTATGGTCTGTTTTGTTGATATAACTATAGCTACTCTACCTTTCCTTGGTTCCCATTTGTATGGAACAGTTATTTGAAGCCTGAAATAGCTATAATCGTCAACTTGATACAACCTAGAATCACCTTGGAAGAGAGTCTCAATGAGGCACTACATACATTGTCTTGACCTGTGGGCATGTCTTGGCCAGGGAAGAGTTCTTAATTCAATTAATGGATGTAGGAAGACCTAGCTCACTGTTGATGGAACCATTCCCTAGGCAGGATTTCCTGAACTGTGTAAGAGTTGAAAAACTGAGCACAAGCAGGGAAAGAAGTGAGCTTGTATACATAATGTCCCTCTGCTTTCACTGTGGCCATGACGTGACTGTGTTTCAAGATCGTGCCACTGTGAATCCCCATGATGGTGAACTAGAACCTGGAACTGTTAGGCAAAATATACTCTTTTTCCTTATGTTGCTGTTTGTCACAGTATTTTTTTTTATTATAGCAACATAAATAAAATGAGAACAGATACTTTTATTTTGATCCCACGTGTGGCCTTAAAGAAGTCCCTTGTAAGTAGCATATAGTTTGATCTTTTCTTTTGTTGAAAATAGTTTTTTTTTCCTCACACAATACATCCTGATTATGGTTTCCTTGCCCTCTGTCACTTCATGTCTCCGCCACCTCCCCTCCCATCTACTTCTGTCTCTTATTAGAAAACAAACAGGCTTCTAAGGGAATAAAATAAGATTAAAAAAATTAACACCTTAGAATTGAACAAAACAAACCAACAGAAGGATAAGAGTCCAAGAGAGGGCACAAGAACCAGAGGCCCACTCGTTTGTACACTCAGGAATCCCATAAAAACACTAAACTGGAAGCCATAATATATATGCAAAGGACCTGGTGCAGACTTGTGCAGGCCAAGTGCATGCAAGTAGCATATTGTTATACTTTTAAAAGACTACTATTCAGTCATCCTTGATTTGAGAATTTAATTTATTTATATGTAATAACTGATAAATAAAGACTCAGCATTACATTTTTGTTAATTGTTTTCTGACAGGTTTATAGTTATTTTGTTCCAGTATTCCTCTTCTGATGTTATCCTTTTAAATGTGATTATTTTTTTATAATATACGCTTTAATTTCTTTCTCTTTTATTTATCTACTGGAGATTTTTAATGTTACTATAAGATCACATAAAACATCTTATAAGTCTATTTAAACTGATAGCTTCTGTCATAAACCTAAATTGAAATTTCTCCCCACTTTTATAGTATAATGCCACAAGTTAGCTAATTTATAATAACATGTATATAGTTTTAATAATTTTATCTTCTAGTACTTTTTTATTTCATCTTATAGAGTTAAATTAGTTTTTACTATCACTAAACTACTGGAGGATTCTGCATTTGATTATATTCATATAATCAAATGATTATACTTTTGTACATTTCCTTATTGTTTTCTAGTATTTTTTTGTTGTTGTTGTTATTTCACAAATGTCAGGTTATTACTAATGGTCTCCTTTAGGTTTGGTTTGTCTGGAAATCTTCATTTATGAAAGCAATCTTGCCAGGTAATTATTCTGGATTAGTGTAGTAGTCCCTTCTCGCCCCGCATTTTTTCTCTCAGCATTTTGGATATATTTTCTCCTGTGATGTTTTTGCTGAGAAATCCACTACTGGCCTTATGGAGGTTCCTTTGTAGATGTTAAGTATAGTTCCTCTTCCTGCTTCCAAAATCCTTTCTCTTTGGCTTTTAAAATTTTAATTTTAATATGTGAAGTGACGATCTCTTTATATTTTCTGATTTGTGGTTTGGTTATGCTTCCTGCATCTGCGTGCCCATTTCTTTTTCACAATTTGAGGTGTTTTCTGTCAATATTTCTTTAAATAAGCTTTGTGTTCCTTTTTCTTTCTCTGCTCTTTTTTGTACACTCATAATGTGTAAATTGTTTTGCCTCATGGTACCACACATGTCCTGTAGATCATCTTTTTTCTTTTTCTTTTCCTTTGATTGGGAAATTTCAAAGAACTTGTCTTTGAGTCCACTGATTCTTTCTTTTGCCTTTTTGAATTTGTTGTTTAAATCTATCACAGTATATATTATTTTTATCAACATATTTTTAGTTCTAAAGTTTTAATAAGTTCTACCTTTTTGTTAAACTTCTAATTTTGTTTGATATTTTTACTCTATTACATTAATTTGTTGATCTGTGTTCTCATTAAGCTTCTTGTTGACAATTATTTGAATTCTTTGTCTGGAAGTTTATAAATTTTTATTTCTTTCTAGTCTGTTATTGGTATCTTACCTTGTGCTTTCTTATTTTCTTACTTTGTGGTGTCTTATTTCTTATTTCTCTCATTATTAGCAATCATTTCAACCATGAAGCTATATCTAAACATTTGAGAAAGTATGTATCAATTTGAATTTTCAGAGACTGGCTTTGGTCTGTCTCACCAGGTTCTAGGCAGGGTGTCTTGTGAAGTTGGTGGGCAGGCTTTCAGGCAGAGACTCTAAGTAGGCTCTCTACATATTATTAACCTAAAGTCCACAAAGACAGTTGGAGTCTTGAGTTCATCTGGATGAATCTGCAACTTGCATCTGTTAAGGCTGGCCTAGATGAAGGATCAGTGGTTCCTGGCCTGGCACTGGGATCCACCAGGATGATCCCTCTTTTCATGTCTGTAGACTTGGGGACTTGGCTCTGTAGAATGCGTCGGAGGCCTGTGTTGACAGATGTCTTAGAACCCAAGTCAAAGAGGGCCAATGTGGTCTTAGACACTGAGTAAGCTGAGGCAGCCTTTTACTGAGGCAAGCATGGCAGAATCAACTTTGTAATTCTCTTTTATTCAAATTGTTAATTAGGAATAAAATCCACAACTATAGATGACACTTTTATTAACACAGTGTCAGGCTTAAAATTGTTTTGTTTTAACTATCAGTGGTTCTTAAAGGTAGTATTTTGGGTTTTGGGTAAAATAATCACATTTCACAGCAGTTAGGTAACTTGACTTGGGTTACTCCTCCACTAGGTGGCAGAGGTAGAATTTACATTAATGTCTGAGTGACTACCATGTATTAAACTTCCAAGATGTTTTCTGAATGCTGATACAAGCCTTAGACAACGTTATATTTGATTGTAAATAGGCTTTGTTAAGATGGTTTGAGATGGGGTTTGGGGAAATTATTTTTCTTTAGTTAATTGCTTTAACTCTTGTTTGATTGTTAAAAGGAAGCATAAACAATTGGACATTTTCCATAATGATTTTTGACAAAGATATTTAGTTTATTCTTATATTGACTCAGTTGATAATTTTTAACAGATTATAGTGGTCACATTGGAGTGTATCATTAAGAGAGAAAAGACAATTTCCCACAAAAAAGAAAAAAATTATTAGCCTTACATTAATAGAAATATACACACTCATAATTCTCTAAAAATAAATTGGTATTAATGCTGCAT
The DNA here is from genome assembly GCF_049852395.1 of Peromyscus maniculatus bairdii. Lineage (NCBI taxonomy): Eukaryota > Metazoa > Chordata > Mammalia > Rodentia > Cricetidae > Peromyscus > Peromyscus maniculatus. The sequence continues at coordinate 13,479,196 of NC_134854.1, read as the reverse complement.
TTGCCACCAGAGGGAGTCATGTGAATACCATAATGGATTGATGGAGATAATGTACTCCTTTTTTCTTGGCCTCATTTTTTAACTAGCCTTCAAACTTCGGTAAAGCTGATGTGTTTCTTGGAAAGAATTCAGTACCTCATGTTATTTCATCAATTAATTAAATTGATTTTGCATTGTTGATGTAAGAAACAGAAGACAGAAGTTACTTAAGTTAATAATATGTAAAGAGGTAAGTGCTGTGGGACAGTCTGTATGTCAAATTGCTCTGATTGGTCAATAAATAAAACACTGGTTGGCCAGTGGCCAGGCAGGAAGTAGGTGGGACAAGGAGAGAGGAGAATTCTGGGAAGTGGAAGGCTGAGGCGGAGAGACACTGCAGCCGCCGCCATGACCAGCAGCATGTGAAGATGCCGGTAAGCCACCAGCCACGTGGCAAGGTATAGATTTATGGAAATGGATTAATTTAAGCTATAAGAACAGTTAGCAAGAAGCCTGCCACGGCCATACAGTTTGTAAGCAATATAAGTCTCTGTGTTTACTTGGTTGGGTCTGAGCGGCTGTGGGACTGGTGGGTGACAAAGATTTGTCCTGACTGTGGGCAAGGCAGGAAAACTCTAGCTACAGGTAAGGACCACAACAAACTTAAGACCTGGGAGAATGGTCCTCTTAGGCTCATCATTTGAATACTCAGTCCCGAGTTGCTGGTTTTGTTTGTTTGTTTGTTTTGTTTGTTTTTGTGGGGGAAGGATTAGATGTTGACTTCTTGAGGATGTGTGTCACTGAAGGCTGGCTTTGAGGTTTCCAAAGCCCAAGCCATCCCCAGTTAGCTATCCTTGCCTTGTGGATCAAGATGTGAGCCCTCAGGTACAGCTCCTGTGCCGGGCCTGCCTGCCATGCTCCCAACCATGATGGTCATGGATTCTAACCCCGTGAAGCTGTAAACCTCAATTTAATTCTTTCTTCCATACATTGCCTTAATCATGATGCCTTTTCATGGAGTTAGAAAAATAATGTAACTAAGATATCACACAAGCTTGAAGACTTGAGTTCAGATCCACAGAGCCCATTATAGCTGAATGGGTAGCAGATGTCTGTACAGCAGCCCCCTGCTACAACACTGGAGATGAAGGTAGGAGAATCTTTGGATGCTTGCACTCTAGCTAGCATGATATACATAGTAGCAAAGAACAAGGGACCTGGTCTCAAACAAGGCAGAAGGTGATGACGCCAATGTTGTTCTATGACTCTGCACACGTGCTATTGGTATGCATATGCCCTCACTAAACATATCATTTGCACATACCCATACCCAAACTTATTTTTAAAATACATTCAAGATTTCAACATGAATTTTGTAATATTCTGAAACAAAAAATATTGAGCCTTGATCTATTTATTACAAACATCATTGTCTACTAGTATCAAAACGATGCTTAAAAATTCTGAAATCAGTAATTATATTGATGTCCCATTAAGTTTTCTTTACCATGATATTACCTTTGCCAGGATGAATGACTATGATTATTTGTAGCAAATATAATACCAAATAAAATCAAAGTGAATTGAAAAGAAACTTCATAACCGTAATCTAAAGCTACTTTATGCAATGATGCTGAGAGCCAGTCTGAGACTGTTCTGAACTGGTAAATGAGGGGGAAAAGAAATCACTAAAAAATTTAAAATGCAATTTGTTTTATTCTCATTTTTAGAACTAAAGGAGCAAAATCATTTTCTGAAACCTACTATGTGCACAGCATTAAGTTATCGTTAAGCTCAAGATGTGACAACGATCTTAAGAAGGTGAGTTCTGCAATGCTGCTTAGAATGTTTCATATAGATCTAGGATTTTCACAAGTGCTTGGTTGGCCAGCTTCACCATGGTTGCCTGGAAACTTGTTCCAAATATAAATGATTAAATTGAACTCTGATGCTATTGATTGGGAGAGTGAAGGGATGAGGTCCAGGCTTCTCTGTTTTTATAGGCTCTGGGAGAGTATGGTATAAGATTGGGGCCTGAGAACCAATTAGAACGATAGTCTCTTGAAGCCAAGTCTAATAAAGTACAAATTAGAATGAGTGCCTTTGTTTTTTATGCATTATTATACTTAACGAACAAATCGTATATATATTTAAAGGATGAATGAGTGATCATGAAAAAGTCATCCAAAAATTGCTACTTTGCAACCAGGTGGTGGTGGTGCAGGCCTTTAATTCCAGCACCCACCAGCAGAGACAAGCAGATCTTTGTGAGTTTGAAGCCAGCCTGGTCTACAGAGTGAGTTCTAGGACATCCAGGGCTGTTACACAGAAAAACCCTGTCTCAATCCCTCCCCATAAAAAAGAAAATGCATCCATAACATCAATCTATAGGTAAGCATGTGGGACATTTTCTTATTTGTGATTTATGTGGGAAGGCCCAGCCCACTGTGGCTAGGGCCACCTTTGGGCAGGTGGTCTTGGGTTCCACAAGAAACCAGACTGAACAAGCCATGGCAAACAAGCCAGTAAGTAGCACCCCTCCATGGCCTCTGTATCAGCTCCTGCTTCCAGATTCCTATCCTGTTTGAGTTCCTTTGATGGTAAACAGTGATGTGGAAGTATAAGCCAAATAAATCCTTTCCTCCCCAAGTTGCTTTCAATCACGGTGTTTCATCTCAGCAATAATAACCCTAACTAAGATAATATTGCAGGGTGATGTTGACTTGATATTTTGTGTATGCTTTGTTAGCTGAACTTTTACCTACATGCTTCCACTGCCTCTTCACAGAGGAAGACACACATGTATACTTACATGTATAAGTGTGTATGTGTATATGTGTGGTCACAGTGGAGGTGTTGTGTGACACTATTCTTGGGAAGATGTGAACCTTTCTAACACTCACCCTAGACAGAGAATCAATTACAGAGTAAAGTAAGAATATCACTAAAGTTCAACATGACGAACCAATGAATTTATTGGGGCTCCTTACAGCATATATATAGGTGAGAGGTCACTTACAGAAGCTGGATTAACTCAAAGACAGCTGCATCACCAAAAGTTCATCCTAATACTGATGACAGTTCATGAAAACTGGAACCCTAGACCTCAGCACACCACTTTTAGGAAGCTCAGCAGGTCGGTGACTTTCTTTCCTAGGCAGCTCAGATGATCTGTATCTTCCAGGAAGCTTAGGTGGTCTGAGTATGGCTCTTATCAGTCCTTATTACTTATGTAAGCTTTAGGAGAAAAGGACCTAAAGCATCTGGTCAGTTTCAGGGACTTCCTTCGGATTCTATGTTGTTTAATTTCTGAGTCTTAAGGCACCTTTTCTACAGGATGGACTATTTTACCTCCTTTCAGAATATTCTGAGACTTAAGGAGCATCTCTGCAGGACTGAATGTATCAACTCTGGAGGAAGCTGGTATACAACACTGGGTGTGCGTGTATGTGGAGTCTTTAGGAAAACTTCAGATGCCACACTCAGGAGCATAGTCTGCTTCACGTCAGGCAGGCTCTCTGATGGACTTCACCAAATAGGCTAGACTAGCTGAGGTAAGGCCTATTGATCCTTCTCTTTCTGCCTCCCTAATGTTGGGATAAAAAGTGTACACCATCATGCCTAGATTTTTATGTGGCTCTAGGGTCTTCATACTTGCAATGCAAGTACCTTAACAACTTAAATGTCTCCCTGGGTGTAAGGAAAAAATATTTTTATTGAACAAAAAGTGTCGTAAGCTTATTTTTTTACTTATTCTTTGAAATTTCATGTGTGGAGAGAATGTATCTTGATTATATCCAGCCCCACTCCCTCCCTCCAGCTCCCCTTGGTGCCTCCCCTAATACATCTCTCTTCTGACTTTCCAACCCACTGAGTTCATTTAGTGCTGTCTATATATGAATGAGAGTAGAGTCTGGGGCATTTTAACTACTGGCAGATTGATTACCAGTGGCAAGCAAATAATGTGGATGTGACCTTAAACAAACCTGGTATTATTTTGGTTTATTCAGTGAGTACTAAAATGCTTATATTAGTTTGTACCATGTTAGCTATTTCAGATATTGTTAGGCACAGTGCAGTCAATTAGATTTTAAGTAGATGTTTTGACACATTCTTTGTGGCTGGCCTACACATATGTAGCAGGTGTCACTAATCAGTTAAAACTAACCTTAGAGATGGGCTTGGATCTTAACAGTACAGAGCATAAAAGCCACATAATAATAATAATAATAATAATAATAATAACAACAATAACAACAACAACAACAACAACAACAAAGTTATACCTGCAAAGATAGGCTGGGAAGATGCCTCCCTGGTTAAGCACCTGCTATGTAAGTGTGAAAGCCAGAGTTCAAATCCTCAGAACTGATACTAATGCTAGGTGGATATGCTGGGTGGCCTGTAATTTCAACCTCAGAAGTCAGAGATTGGATTTCCCAGTGTAAGCTGGTTAGCAAAACTAACTAGCTATATTAGTGAGCCCTGGGTTTGATGGAGATACCCCATCTGACTGAATAAGGCATAAGAACATCATAGGATGATTCCGGACATCAATTTCAGGTCTCCATGTGCTCTCTCACAGGCATGCCTCCCCACAAAACGTGGAAACCCATATGCATACCACACAGGCACACACATGAAAGTAGAAAACAAAATAAAATATGGCTGCAAAGATTTAGTGGATGCTCTTTGATTTGATTGGTACATGAAACAAATAACTCACTTGAATTATTTACCTTTCTTTATGCAGAAAGGAAACTGTGAAGATGAATTGTTTTTCACTGTAAGCAAGGATAAGCAAAGTTGTGTAGAGCTTTATGGAAGATAGAGTGGCTGGAAGAATTCTCAAGACTGCTGAACTTTTCTGTGGGACATAATGAAAATTCTATTTTTTTTCTGTTTTTGAAATGGCCAATTTCATATGATATAAAGCAACATATTGAGTTGGCAATTATGAATTTATAGAAATCTGAACTCTTCTATCTTCTCGTTTGTGCATACTAACTGACTGGTTAAAAAGAGTGGATACTGTGAGGGCCACGTACATTCCTAGAGAGAAGCCCTGGCCTTATGTGTAGGATTTAATGGGGGCATTTTTCCAGGCATGTTACTTTCAAGGAAGTTTAAAAATTAAAATTCAGATTGGAAATTCAGAATTTCACATAATCATGTTTGAAAGCTTTGTAAATGATAACACATGTGTAAATTGTTATTTGTAGGAGCTCTGACTTTTCATGTGAGTTCTTGCAGCATCCAAGGAAAAGTTTTCAAACTCTCAACAGCTTCCTGACAGATGCTGTGTATCCTGGCAGTGACACACATGGGTTTCTGAGCCATGTTTGCCCGGAATATCTACAATGTACAACGCATTGGCATCGGATAATGGCTGTTTGATTTCCTCTGTTCTCCACTTCTACTGCCTCTGCCAGGAAAACGGGAGGAGCAATGATTCCCTCTTCATATGGAGAATGTAAGTGACCTTGTAAGAATGATGCAGTTGTGGCTTACTAAGTGTGCTGAGGCTTCTTTTTGCTATTACTCCCAATGAAAAGAAATAGACAAAGTTAATTTAATCACTTATGAAAAAAATATAATTATGCCTAGGGGGACAGCTTTTGAGCACAAAGGATTTTTATTACAGTTTCATCTTAATTACTATTATTGCTTAGTGGCAAGTATCTTCTAATCTTGTGGTGAAACAAACACATTCCAGCACTGAAAAAGTTATGATTCAACTGACTGTAATATGCTGTTTTTTAAGGGCTCTCAGCAATACTGTCATATTTGCCATTAATTTTGAAGATTTGTGACTCAATAATGGATATAACAGGTAAATGAGGTATTATGTCTTCTTTTTTATTTTACAGTGATTAGAATTATGCCAGTTTCTTTATATTTTAATTTAAGAAACATATTTTGGTAACTAATAAATGACTATGGTTGAAATTTGTATTTACCTAAGTCTTATTTAATCTGGGAAATCGATAATTGTATAAGAGAGATATTTACAGCAGATAGAAACCTTTTCTTGCTAGGTTATACCTGACAGTGATTAAGGGCTGCAGGTATCAGGTAATCAACAGCTTGCTTAAGAAAAGAATAACAATAAGAAGCTAGTGAGGATCATTATGATGTAGCCTCCCTCCCTTTCCCTTAATAAGAAAAGAAAAAAATCTGAGAATAGAGAGGTTATCCCTTCATATAATTTGAACAGAGAATTTTGCTTTCTAGTTACTAAAAACATATCCTTTGATATAAGAAAACCCTTGTAAAATGAGAAGAGTTGATTTATAATAATATCTTCTTGATTCTGTATTTCATTATTTTAAGTGGTGTCTTAGCATCTTTTCCTGCTGCTGTGATAATATACCTTGATAAAAGCAGCTTCTGAAGAATTAAAGAAGAATAATGGCAAGGGAGACTTAAGTGAGGAGCGGGATGGGAGGCTAGGGCTGGGGAGGTAAGAAAAGGGATAATTAACATTAAGGATATTTGAAAAAATATGGAAGTATATTGTTTAATAATCTTCTAAATATTTATATATATATACATATATTTGTATAAAATAGTTTAATTAGAGTTACCTTACACATGGAATATTTTCCTTTTAGAAGTGATAGGCTGGCAAATATAAAGCCCAGTGCCGGGTATAGGATCCCTTACCTATAGCTGTCAGGTGTGTCTCAGGGAGCCCAAAACAATATAGGTACTGCCATTGCTCTTAGCCGCCCAACAAAACCTGATGGTAAGAACCTATTGCTAAAGACATCACTTTTGGGAGTGGTGCATGGAAAAATAAAGCTGGAACTGATTGGGGAGTGTCTTTTATGATGTCTAGGTTTTATGGTACTGGAAGGTGCTATATGAGACACTGTGGGAAAAGAGTCATCAACCGTCTTATGCATCAACTGTCTTAAGCTACAATAACAACTGATCTGACAAGACATGAGGACAGGTGCAGTAGTGACAGCAGTGTTACAGGGGTAATGAACCATTTTTTTTTTGTTTGGACTTAAAGCCTGCTCCACAGAAGGACATGTGTGCCTGGTGTGGTAAATCTGGCTAAGACCCAATGTCTGCGGATCTCTTAGGCTTCAAGGGTGAGCCTGTTACTATTATTTTGCTAAATTTATATAGAAAAACCCTGCCTTCTAAATTAATAATATCTCTATACTCCTAGGTTAGTGCAGCTCAAAACACTCATCAGATAAGATACTTTCTACAATGGATGATGGTTAGTAGAAACTCGCACCTAGTTGAAGAGCAAATAACAAGTGTCTGTAAAGTGTTCAGCCCCACATAACACATCTATATCACATTCTGTCGACAAGATTGAGGGACTTTCACAAAGGAGTAGATAGAAAGGTCTAAGAGGTAGACATCAGGGAGGACTGTGTTGTAACAGTGTCTTCCGGACATGACAGGACTTGTTCCTTCAGAGCAGCTGTGGCTACCTTCACAGGACCTGTCACAGAGCAAATCAGCATCATTCTACTGTGGAGTGGGAAGGGGTTCACAAGCCCCCACCCCTAACTGAGGAGCACTCTATAGTTGATAGATTCTGGGTGAGGGACAGTCACTCTTCCTCAAAGGTGTGACCACTGTTAGGTTGATATTCTCCAGTGTTGGCATCACACCAGGAGTGTATAGACGGCATAAACTGGATTTAGTGGGTTACAAAAAAAAGAAGAAAAGGATGTGAAGTTAGTGAAGGGGTTTATGGGGTGTTGAGTGGATCATGGAGGAGTTTGGGAAAGGAACGGGAGTAAATGTGACCCAAACACACTGCAATCACACATGAAATTCTCAAATAATTAATAAAAATACAGTTTGTCACAAGCAAGCAAATGAAGGTAGAAATGGTTTATTTTGGCTCTTAATTTGCATTTATAGTCCATCATGGTAAGGAAGCACTGACATTAGGAGCTTGAGGCAGCTGATCACCCTGTATCTAAATTCAGGAAGTAGAGCACAATGCAAGCTTGTTTCCAACTCATCTTCTCCTTTTTATATAATATAGGAACCTAGCCAGGGAAATAGTGCCACCCACAGTGGGGAGGTCTTCCTAACCTAATCTAACGAAGATAATTCTTTATAGACAAGCTCAGAGTCTCATCTCCCAGAGTTCTAAATCTCATCAGGTTGAGAGTTGAAACTGACCATCACATAATATGGCTTCCTAGTGATATAATAAGTTCTTTTAGTATAGTTGGTTGTTTATTGATGGAGGTAAGGCATTGTAGTTACAGTTTTCCTGCCTTGCCCACAGTCAGGACAAATCTTTGTCACCCACCAGTCCCACAGCTGCTCAGACCCAACCAAGTAAACACAGAGACTTATATTGCATACAAACTGTATGGCTGTGGCAGGCTTCTTGCTAACTGTTCTTATAGCTTAAATTAATCCATTTCCATAAATCTATACCTTGCCATGTGGCTCGTGGCTTTCCAGCATCTTCACATGCTGCTTGTCATGGCAGAGGCTGGCAGTGACTCCTTCCACCTTCCTGTTCTTTCTTTTCTCCTCTCTGTTAGTCCTGCCTATACTTCCTGCCTAGCCACTGGCCAATCAGTGTTTTATTTATTGACCAATCAGAGTAATTTGACATACAGACCATCCCACAGCAGGCACGCCTAATCTAATCCTGTTACATCATCACCACATTATTTCTTTCTCCTTATGACCTCATATTTTTTCAGTTCAAATTCAAATATTATAAAAAATGATCATTCAAGAAAAACTACAGAAACCTTTGCAATTTCTTTTAAATACATAATGATGCAAAAACAGTGATGAGGTTAATGGAATAACATTTTTCTAGTATTTGAAAACAGCTTCTACTAATGTTTGGAAAAAAATCTCCAATTTGATTTATACTTCACATTTTCTTAATTAGGGGAATAAATGACTAAAGAAAATAGATATGAATGATGTATGAAATCTCTAAGATCAGCAATTGGGTTTGCTGCCCATTTTGATACACACGGAATTAGGATGCCTTTAATGGATAACCTTAGGATGTACTGGCTTTCTCCATGGTCATAGACACATGTGTTCAAACTAGGGTCACAGATGAGAGTCACAGAATATGACAGAACAGAAAGACAATTTATTAAATTCTCTATAACGCTCACTTAGTTCTGCTTGTATATGCTTTATCAAGACATTCATTATGTAACTGCATCTATTCTCTTCCAGTTTCCCTTAATAAGTAATTATGGTTTCTCAGTAATGTATTCGATTCTTTTAGTACAATTGGCTATTTGGCTATAGAGGCAAGCCCTGAGTTTTACTTCTAATCTCTCTTTCAGCTAGAACAGTGACTTCTGTTTATTATTCTACCATTTATGACTATCTCTAGCTTTGGTTTTTATATTTATAATAAGTAGAGTTTTGATACTGCATGCTGGCAAACATAAAGATAATTATTAAGTCACATGTGAAAAGGAACTTATATACATAAATAGGCATGTATATTATTATTCTTTTATACCTATTACATCCCACTGTTATGACTTGTGACTTGATGTATATATGTGTATATGTACATATACAGACACATATATGTATATAGATATATGTCCTTTTATAGACAAACATAGAAAGATTCATATAAAATCATACTGAATTGATTATTTCTAATAATCAAGGAAGATTTTTTTAAATTAATTCATTAATTTATTTATTCATTTTACATTTTGGTCACAGTTTCTCCTCCCTCTTCGCCTCCCAGTTCCTCATCCCTATTCTCCCTTTGTCCTCACATCCCAATCCACTCTTCCTCCATCTCTGTTCAGGAAAGGACAAGTTTCTCATGGATAACAACAAAACATGGTATATCAAGTTGCAGAAAAACTAAGCACCTCCCCATGTATTAAGGCTGGGCAAGGTGACCCAGTTTGCAGAATATGGTCCTGAAAGCCAGCAAAAGAGACATCCCCTGCTCCCACTGTTAGGAGACCTACAAGAAGATCAGGACACACAACTGTAACATATGCAGTGTGCCTATGTCAGTTCCATGAAGGCTCCCTGGTTGTCATTTCAGTCTCTGTGAGTCCCTACGAGCTCAGGTTAGTTGATTCTGTGGATTTTCTTGTGGTGTCATTGACTCCTCTGGCTCCTACAATCCTTTCTCCCTGTCTTCTGCAGGATGCCCTGAGATCCTCCTTATTTGTCTGTGTGTCTCTGCATCTGTTTCCATCAGTTGATGGATGAAGCCTATCTGATGACAATCGGGCTAAGCACCAATCTATGAGTGTAGCAGAATACTGTTCAGCAACATTACATTGACATTTTTTTCCTCCAGTCATGTTTGATTTATCTCTGGGTCATCCAGCCTGTGGGTCCTGGTAGTCCAGGCAGTGTTAATGGAAGGATTACTCTCATGGCATGGATTTTAGGCTAGACAAATTATTGGTTGGTTGGCCACTCTCTCTCAACCTCTAGGCACCCTTACCCTAGCACATCACATAGGCAGGACAGATTGTAATTCAAAGGTTATATGACTGGGTTGGTGTCCCAATCCCTCCACTTGAAGTCTTGCCTGGTCACTGGGGATGGCCAGTCAGGCTACATATCCTTTATTGCTAGGAGTCTTAGCTGGGGTCATCTTTGTAGATTCCTGGGAGATTCCTTTGCATCAGGTTTTTACCTGACCCTGAAATGCACTCCTCCCCTTTCCAGTAGTCTCTTTAGTACTCTCCCCCTCTGTTTCCCAACCCCTGAACCTGATTGCTCATGTTTCCATCCTCACCCTCCTGCAGTCCACTCACAAAATCTCTTCTATTTCTCCTTCCCAGGAAGATCAGGGAGCAACCCCCCCGCCCTGTTCCCTAGTCTCTCTGGGTATGTGTATTGTAGCATAGTGAAGAGGATGTTTTTATTGTGTCTAGCATAGAGCTAAAATGCCATGACTAAGGTCAATTAAGAAACAGCACCTAAAATAATTTCACATTTAATAACCCCATTCTTTTAATTTGTCTTATTCTGATAATTTTAAAAATTAGAAATAATTACAATGGGTGATATACTAATAAATATTTATAACCCCCCTATGACTAGTAATGCTTTCTGACTTTGATAGCATTAATACTGCCACCAAAACTGATTTCAACTACCTACCTCTTATCATTAAATGGAGAATGAGGTGAGATAAATGTAATTAATCCTCTCAGACCAGTAGAAAGCAGCACCAGCCTACCACTAGCTTTAATTCCCTGTATCAGCAGTCATTTGATTTTACAGAGGCAAATGATTAGATTGTTTTAAATGAAGTTCTTTAAAAAACAATTCTAATAGATCGTTAGTCAGAAAATTACTTTAATCCATCTTCTTGCTTGATAGGTATGACTAAGAGAGTGTTTACAAATAAATAATTGCAGTAGAAAACCCAGTGTTAGACCAAATCTTGTCTATTGGAAAAGACAAAATTTTCCACAAACTCCTCTTTCATCCCCAGAGCAATCTTTTCAATTTAACACTGACGTTTATGTTGCTACTTCTAATATCTGGGTCTATAGGGGTGAGTACAGAACAAACCTTTACAGTGGATTTAAAATTTTGAAAATATGCAATTTACTTCATTCATAGAAAGTGCAGTCTAGAATCATACTCAAGCCTATATTTCACATACTGGTATAGATGTAAGAATCTATGCTTCTCATTCTGTAATGAGAAAGCAGCCAAAACAGAAATAAGGGTTTTCAAGTATTTTCTCCAGTTCAGCATTGCTATTAGCATCTGTGGTGGTTTGGATGAGAATGGCCTCCTTAGGCTCATATAATTGAATGTTTGGTGCCCAGTTGGTAGAACTGTTTGAGAAGGACTGGGAGGAGGTTTGGTCTTGTTGGAGGAGATGTGTCCCAAAAGCCTATGCCATTTCCAGTTAGCTCTCTGCCTCATGCTTGTGGATCAGATGTAAGCTCTACTGCTCCAGAGCCATGCCTGCCTGCCTGCTGCAGTACTTCATGCCATGATGTCAGAGACTCTAATGTTCTGAAACCATGATCCCCAAATCAAATATTTTCTTTTATAAGTTGCTTAGGTCTTGAGTCAGCATCCAAGGTCACGATCAGCAGATTCCTTTCATGGATCTACACTTGTATCCTATACTCAAGAAGCAAACAGGACTGGTTTGAGTTTTAAAAATACTATTTTAACTTAATTATTAGAAGTGGTTATGAAAAAGGACTAAAGATGAATCTTAAAAATAACTGGTTTCATTTCATGTGGTAAGTAAAACTTAATAACCTGAATGTGTCAAAATTGTGTTTTTTTTTTTTTTTTTTTTGGTTTTTCGAGACAGGGTTTCTCTGTGTAGCTTTGCGCCTTTCCTGGAGCTCACTTGGTAGCCCAGGCTGGCCTCGAACTCACAGAGATCCACCTGGCTCTGCCTCCCGAGTGCTGGGATTAAAGGCGTGCACCACCAATGCCCAGCTTCAAAATTGTTTTAAAGTCTTTCTATTATTCCATTCAATGGATCTACCTCGACTATTATAAAGTAAAACAGAGACCATTTAGAAATACATAATCTCTTATATTACCAATCTTACCTTAGTTAGATCACCCAATAAGCAAGAAACAATTAATTTATTGGACTAAAAACTTGAAATGTAAGTATATCTGTGTTTGTTTAAAGTAGGTGAACATCCATGAATTTGACCTGAGTGGAAATGGCGATGCACACCTGTATTATTAACATGCAGGAAGAGAAAGGAGGCATGCCAGATAGTTCAGGCTAGCTTTGTCTACATAGAAAGTTCTAGGCTAGAGTTCTATATACAGAGACCATATCTCAAGTGCCTAGACAAACAAAGAAAGTGAACATGTAATTACTATAGTAAATTACTATTTCTCTTCATACATTTTATCTAAAATTGTGGAGTTGTACATGATACAAATATTTAGGAAATGTCTATGTCAACTACTTAGCAAACAACTTGCACTGTTTTGTAATTTACTATATCTCCCTTCTTTGTTTCTTTTAATCTTAAGCATTTTAATATTTTTATTTTAATATGATTAGTTTTAAAACTAAGAAATTAAAACTATATCTTTTGCTTAAAACTATTTTTTTCTATTAATTTTTATTGTATGAAAACATTAACAAAAATTAATTGAAGAAAAAGCAAAAAATGGTTCTTTATCTAAGACTGTTTAAAAAGTACTTGTTAGAGGAATGCCTGCTAGAGAGAAGTTGATGAGTCATGATGCATTGAGTGTAGACCAGTGTAGCAGGTAGAACTTCTGAAGGCAATTACAGAATCAAAGTTTTATGAAGTCTCACATTTATAAAAAATTATGTGCATATTGCTTTGTTGAGTACTAGCAGAATAAATTTACACACATTTGACCTGAATGGAAGTTACTTGTGTTCAGTTGTGACTATTTGATTGAGGCGTCAACAGACTAAATAGTCTTTAAAAAATATGCACTAGTGACTGACAAGATTGCTCAGCAGATTATGTTGCTTGCTGCGAAACCTGAAGATCTATATTCTGCTGGGGGATGTCTTTCTGTATGTTGTGAATATGTGTTGCTATGATTGGTTAATAAAGAAGCTACTCTGGCCTATGGCGAGTTAGATTATAGTCAGGTAGGAAAATCCAAGAGAGAAAGGAAGGAGAAAGGAGAGTAGGAGAGAGATGTCAACTGCTGCCCAAGGAGCAGCAAGATATCAGCAGACTGGTAATGCCACTGGGTTAATTTAAGATCAAAGAGCTAGCTAGCAAGAAGCTTAAAGCATATGCCACACAGTTTGTAATTAATATAAGTCTCTGAGTAATTTTTTTTTATAAGTGACTGTAGAACTGTGGATGAGAGAGATTCGTCCTGACAGCAGGGCAGGCAGGGCCAGAGAGAAACTTCTGCTACAGTATTCTATTCCAAAACCCGCATGGTGAAGGAGAGACAATTAGCTCAAGTTGTCATTTGACCTTTACACATGTATTGTGGTACTTATACCTACAGAAACAAATGATTTGAAAGACTTTGGTGTTTCCACGTGTGTGTGTGTGTGTGTGTGTGTGTGTGTGTGTGTGTGTGTGTGCGCTTAAACTCTATCAACTTCCTGCCACATTTGTAATAAAATCAAAATTCACTTTATTCTCACAGCCTGCACTCAGCCGCCCTTTAACTTTGTGTTAGTCTTGGTATACTCTGTGAGGATCAGCCGTATTGACGTACTTTGAGTGTTCCAAGCAAGCGCTCATTCTTTAGATCTTATGTTTCTTGTGCTAGTCCTCTCTGCTCAGCACTTTTCACTGCTAGTCTTTCTCATCCTTTGAGGTCACCACACTCTACCTTTCCTCCTCCTGTAGTAGTAACTTACCAGAGGACCTCTTTTTTATTAAGAAAATTTTTTCATTAATTTTACACACCAATCAAAGATCCCCTTCTTCCCTCCTCCAGCCCCCCCCCCTCAGCCTCCCCCCCCAACCCACCTCCCACTCCCACCCACAAGAAGGCAAGATCTCCCATGGAGAGGCACATTCAGTAGAAGCAGGTCCAAGCCCTTCCCCCAGCCTCAAGGCTGCATGAGGTGTTCCATCGCAGGTAGTGGTCTCCACAAAGTCAGCTCATGCACCAGGGATGGATTCTGATCCTACTGCCAGGAGGTTCCCAAGCAGATCAAGCTGCACAACTGCCTTGCCATGCAGAGGGCCTAGTCCAGTCCCATGGAGGCTCCATAGCCATTGACCCAACTTTCATGAGTTCCCTCTAGTTTGGTTTGGTCATCTCTGCAGGTTTTCTCATCACAATTCTCTTGCACTTGCTCACAGAATCCCTCTTCTGTCTCTTTGATTCTATCTAGTGATTAGCTGTGGATCTCTGTATCTGCTTCCAACAATCACTGGAGAAAAGTTCTGTGAAATATCATCCTGAGTGAGGTAACCCAGACTCAGAAGGACAAACATGGTATGTTCCCACTCATAAGTGGATACTAGATATAAAGCAAAGGGTAATCAGGCAATAACCCACAGCTCTAGAGAAGCTAACTAACAGGGAAGACCCAAAGAGGGATGCATGGAACACCCTGGGAAGGGGGAATAGATGAGATCTCCATGAGTAAACTGGGGATGAGGAGTGGGCAATGGAGGGTAGGGAATAGGGGATGAGAGCATAAGGGAATGGGATGGTTGAGCTGGAACAGGGATGGAAGGGGAAAGCAATGAAAGAGATACCATGATAGAGGGAGATATCATGGGGATAGAGAGAAACCCAGTGCTAGGGAAGTTCCCAGGAATCCCCAAGGATGACCCCAGCCTGGACTACTAGCAATAGTGGAAAGGGTGCCTGAACTGAACTGGCTTGCCCCAGAGATCAGACCGGTGAATACCCTCACTGTCATCACAGAGCTTTTCTCCAGTGACAGAGCACCTCTTATAGTATTCACAGCATCTACCACTACCTGCAATTTCATTGCTTTTGGTTGGTTGCTTCATTTTTGTCTCCTTTCCTCTTAAGTAAAATGAAAACTCAATAAATGTAGAGATCTTGCACCTCCTGCTTGTGTTTATGTTCTCAAAGAACAGTGTTCTGGGAACGACATAACAGGTAACAGATGTTCAGTAATGATGCTCAATGAATGGATGCCAGGGAGGAGGAAACCATTTTACTTTCACTAGCAATACTGGGCGTTTTGAACTGGTAATTAAAGGAGATCTGGGGAAGACACCTCATTGAAGAGACATAGATGTCAGTGGAGGCCATTTTTGTTGTTGTAAAAGCATTCATCTGTAAAAATGAAATCTGTTTCTCATTTGACAGATAAAATTCTGCTTTTACTGCCATATTTAATTATAACCCTTAAAAATCTTCTAATATCCAATTATGTACCTCAATATGACTGATATACACAGAGAACATTAAGGATAAACCAAAGTCAGAGGGAGGCTGAGTGCAGATTGTATGGAGTTTTTGGGAGAGTAAAATGAGTTTTAATTTGACTATAAATGTGACAGGAAGTTGATAAAGACTTTAAGCATATATATCACACATATTTTAAATCATTTTCTTGTGAGAAGTACATGACATTTTCATACATATTAGTGTCATCCTAAATCAAGAATTGCTTTGCATTTGTATTCAAGGTATGTGGTATCTTCAGCAATAGGGTCTTAACTAGTTCTGCTGAATCACCTTGGGGAATGGCAAGGGCTTTTATTGTTACAGCTGATATAGAGATGTCTTACACATGCTACTGGACTTTTTGTTTAATAACCCATGCCTTTCATGAGCAACACAGTCCATCTATGCAGGATATCTCCCATATAGCCTTCTCTCATTTTTATGCGGACAGCGTACAAAGTAGGAGATGTCCATGGGGATTTTTCTTAATTCTTTGCTTAGGTTAATCTCCCGGCCTTCACTTACCCCATAAGTCCTCTGTCCTAACTCCTAACTGCCATGTTTCTGTTCTAACACCCCACTCTGGTATTCTCCCTTTCTGTGTTCACTTACTTGTGTTCTGCTAGTCCCTCCCCTTAAGGCACTCACCCACCCAATGGTCTTTTTCTGTCTTTTTGCCTTCTATTGGTGCTTCACGTTGAACATGCAAATCAAATTTTAGAGTTCACACATGAGAGGAACATAATGTGTTTGTTTTCTGTGTCTGAATCACCTCACTCAATATAATTTTCCCCAGTTACACCCATTTACTTGAGGCATTAATAGTTTCATTTTCCTTTGCAGTTGAATAATACTCTGTATGTACCACATTTTCATTATCCATTCATTAAGAAACACTTTACACGAACTCCAGAAAACATAATCAGAGCAGGGCCAGAAATAATATGGAGTCCATATGTTTTAGAACCAGGTTATAATACATTTAAAGGCAAAGGTAGAAACACCTAAAATACTTATCTCTATTTAAGTATTTTAGAGTAGATATTGAATGGAATTCCCTATCTGGATTGATGAGGAAAGTGGAGAGATTGCCTCTGTGAAAACAGGATACATTCTCCAATTAATTATTCTTGTACCTCACTATAGTTGACAAAGTTTAGTTTGTTTTTCTACATAAATCAAAAAGTATTAATTAGAATCACGTGGAATGATTTCCTTAGCATGTCAAAAATTGTCCCACAGGTTCTACCAGTTCTAATAGTGACTAATAGCTGAAATCGCTCACTCATGACTTCCAGTCTACTCTGATACTAATCAAAGGGTCTACTAGAACTCTGATTTTTAAAACACAGGGTCTAGAAATAAGATTTTATTGCTGCATTCCACAATTCCATTTTTAAGGAAGGATGAATTAATTAGATTCCTATATAGACTTCATCCTAATTTAGTTTGGAAGTGGAGAGAGTTTTGCTGGCTGTCATATCATATGTTATCAGTTTTAATCTATTTCTGATTATAAGCCAATCTGTGGTCTAATTTTAACTTCAGTGATAATAATATAAAATCTGCTTTGAATATGTACTTTTTATCTTGTACCTACATAATGAATGTTAGCAGGCTGGCAGTCATTGTCCTCAACACTATTGCTAAATGGATGAGTATGTAAGTAAATATTTATTTTTGTACTTTAAAATACATATAATATATGTAGGTGTCTATTATATTTGTTCAGGGTATGTTGAAAGATAAGTTGTGGCTGTTACGAATTCATAATCAATATTATACTATGGATTACATGGTAAGTATGAAGCTATTTAAAATTTAAGATTTATTTTAATTTTTAAGTGTTTTTTGCCCTGTAGCATTCTAGGATGGGACTGAATTTTATAAAAGATGAGTCTATGAAAGGCAGAAAAATTCATGGATTCCTCCATGATTTTTAGACATTGTAGCATGAATCTTAAAAGGTCTTATTAATAAAAACAAACCTAGAGCCAGGTTTTGGAGTGAACACTGGAAGATCAGAGGAGCAGAACAAGCCACAGCCACCTCACCTTGCCAATTCCTCAGCTGATCCTGTTTCCTCAAACTGGAAGCCTCTGAGTACACTTCCAAATGGATCTCAGCTGAACTGCTTCTAGAAGCCTAAAAGCTTAACCAGCTCTAGTTCCTGGTTTTCACTCCTTATATACCTTTCTGCTTTCTGCCATCACTTCCTGGGTTTAAAGGCGTGAGTCACCATGCCTGGCTCTTTCCAGTGTGGCTTTGAACTCACAGAGATCTGGATGGATCTCTGCCTCCCAAGTAATAGGATTAAAGGTGCGTGTGCCACCATTTTCTGGCCCCTATATCTAGTTAGTGGCTGTTCTGTCCTCTGACCCCAGATAAGTTTATTAGGATGCACAATATATTGGGGGGACACAATATATCACCACAAGACATAATCTAAATGAAAAAGATAATGATGCATTTAGAATGTCTAATGCTTTTTTTTGTCATAGAATTAGTTGCTTTTTTACAAGATATGAATAAAAAACAGATGTATCTTTTCAAGAATCAGGAAAAGCTTTAAGCTCCACCCCATCCTTTCTTCTCTTGTCTTGTTCCCTCCCTCCCTCTCTCCCTTCCTCCCTTTCTTTCTTCCTTTCTTCTTTTCTTCCTTTCAGACAAAGTCTCATTGTTACCCTAGACTGGCCTAGAATTCACTGTGTAGACCTGAGTGCCTTGAACTTGTTGAGATCTTCATGACTCTGCCTCACTGTGCTGAGTGTATAGGTATGAACACCACACCTGGCCTTTGAGATTTTCTAAGCCTACTTTAATTTGTTCCATGCTTTCTTGTGACAATGATGCAGTTCTGGAATCTACCAGGAAAATTACTTGCCTTGGGGACACAAAAAATGCTTCCTTCTATATCAAGGAGTTATCATTTTTGGAATCATAGCATAAATCAGTAACCTAAAGACATATTTCTGATCACCAATGTCTCAATTTGTGGTGTTTGAACAGAACCTTCCATAAGATACCAGCATATTGATATTTTCTGGTCAAGATTATTATATCAGTACAGTTGGAACATGACTCAGCAATTGATAATGAGATCTGAGCTTCTTTTTTTTATCTCCCTTTTCCGATTTCCCTTAATTTCTTCCTTCCCCCCTTTCCTTCTTTTCCTTTTCTTTTGAGATAAATTCTCATCATACAGCCTAGGTTTGCCTTCAACGTGTGGTTATTCTTCCTCAGCTTCCCAAAAGTTGAATACTTTACCAGAGAAAAGACGATAATATGATTAGATTTCATAAAACCTTAAATAAATTTTTAGAAACAGGGCAGGCAAGAAGGTCAATTTTCTGGCTTTAACATTCTTTTTTATAGTGTCAGGGAATTATGGGAACAGGCGACTGTTGAAAAAAACAGACTGAGAAAGGGTCACCTCTTGATATTTGGTATCTGAGGGTTCTACATCAGTGGATCAAAAAAATTGCAGATAAAAACAATTTTTCTTCTAAGAAAAATGTACAGACTTTTTTCTCCTTATTCTTTGAAAACACAGAAAACCAGCAACTTTTAGCATTAGTTCTAGGTGGGATTTTAAGCATACAGTGCTGTGGGATGTCCTGTATGTTGTGAATATATGTTGCTATGATTGATTGATAAATAAAACAGTGATTGGCCAGTAGCCAAACAGGAAGTATAGGATAGGCGGGACAAACATAGAAGAGAGGCTGGGAGGTGGAAGCCTAGAGGAGACGCCAGCCTACCGTCCAGGGAGCAACATGTAAAGGCAACAGGTAAATCCACGGAACACGTGGCGACATATAAACCAACAGAAATGGGCTGAGTTTAAGTGTAAGAGGTAGACAATGGTAGGCCTGAGCTAATGGCTGAGCAGTTTAATTAATATGAGCTTCTGAGTGATTATTTTATAAGCTGTTGTGGGGTCCATGGGGCTGGGCAGGACTGGAGAAATATATGAACAGCTACAATATATGAACACATACACAGGTTGTGTGCAAACACAATGCCATTTATATAAGGAAATTTGAGTATATTCAATTCCAAGTCTGGGAACCAGCCCTCAGTGGATCCTGATTATTTACTCTGTTTGTCCTAAAACAAAACCCAAAAGCCAAACCAAAACAAACAAACAAAAAAACTGAACAACAACAAAAAACTTACCTTGGAGGCACCCTTAGAAGGCCTCTGGGTTACACTGTGTGTTTTCCATACAAAGAAATAGAGCAAGCTACAGAACTGACTGAGGAGATGGGTCTCAATCATCACCTCTGAGCCTTCAGTAGTGCTCTGGTAGCATGTGTAGGTTTATGAGAGCAGCTTAAGTTGGGCATGCTTCTCAGCTCACCTGCACTGTGCCTACAACACAAGATTGCATTAAGATGAAGGGATAGGTAAACACACTCTGATACTCCTGAAGGGAAAGCATGGGGTATATTTCATTTCATTTGGACTTGATTCATTCTCTATGCCATCATTGGCAAGAAAGTGACTTGTTTGACAATGGACTCACATTGCAAAAACCCAAATTCATACACAGTCATAGCCATCAGAAAACACTGCACATATTAATGACATACAGTTGCAACTAGTTGTCATCTGTTACCTTTAGATGAACATGGAAAACATTTTCTTTTTTATATTTACTTTTAGACATTACAGTTACCATAAAATTCCAGACCTCAAGTTAATCCTTTCCAGAATCTTGCAAAGCCTTATAAATATTTAGTTTATTTGGATAATTACATGCTATGTGTGGGTAAAAAACATAAGGTAACAAAAATTAAATATATGGCAGTAAATATATTTTCTAATTTCCAATGTGTTTATTTTGAACATCACAGGACTTTTAGCATTTTTCAGAAGACACACTTTTTTCACATTATCTTATTTTAGCAAACAGATCAAATTGTTTTTTTTCTATATGATTGAATTTGAACTTTATAGAATTTCTACTGGAGAAGGCAGCTAGGGAATATATAATGTTTTAACCAAGGAAATATTTTTCAGAGAAAGGGAGGTCTTTGGTTTTCATCTTCTAGTTTAAAAAAAAAGATATTTTGATATAACATAGTACCTCCAACACAAAAACTTCAAATAATCTTGGAAATGATTAAGTGTAATTTACTCTGTGTAGTAAATATATATAATAGGGACATTTTAAATAAATAAAATAAATAAATAAAATAAATCTGTTACTTATAGCAATGCAACCTCTGAACAGCTTCTTCATATAAAACAAAGGGTAGACTTGCTGATAGGAAATTAAGCTGGTCTTAGTGCCGTCATTTTATTTATGGGCCAATAATTTCAGATCCATCAAACCTGATTGGGTATTCTAATCATATCATATATCCTTCAATTTGAATTTACTGCCCCCAGACTCTTCACACACATAAAAGGAAGAGACTTTTTGGAAGGTGACTAGATAATTTCATTATTATTTCTATTCTGCTCTGTATTACTTAAAGGACTGCAATTATCTACATTTCTGTTTATTTTATGTCTCCAGCTTACCTTGTGAGTCTACACAACTGGAATCATGCTAAATTGAAGGCTGCCATTCTCCAGATGTATAGTGTGTGAAATAGGCAAGGGTTGGTTCTTATTTGTATTAGTTATTTTCTTTTTCTTGGGTAGATCGCCATAACCAAAGCAACTTACAAAAGGTAGGGTTTGTTTGGGCTTATAGTTCTAGAGGGATAAGAATCCATTACTATCAACGTAGGGAAGCATGATGTCTTGCAGACTTGGCAACTGGAAGGGCTAAGAGCTCACACCTCAAATTGCAAGCAGGGGGCAGAAGAGGGCTAACCTCAAAGCCTGCCCCCCTCATCCCTAAAGACGAACTCCCTCCAGCAAGTCCATATCTCCCAAACTACCTAGATGATATTTCAACTGGGGACCAAGCACTCAAATGTCTGAGACTAGGGGGGACATCTTCTTAAAACCACCACAACATTGAAATGCACATAATCCAGAAGTACCTTTTGGTGCCTCTCCTGGATCTTGCTCTGTAGACCAGGCTGGCCTCGAACTCACAGAGATCCTCCTAGTTCTGCCTCCTGAGTGCTGGGATTAAAGGTGTGCCACCACTGCCTAGCCAGAAGTCCTTTTTTAAAAAATTAATTTTTGCCGGGCAGTGGTGGCACATGCCTTTAATCCCAGCACTCGGGAGGCAGAGTCAGATGGATCTCTGTGAGTTCGAGGCCAGCCTGGGCTAGAGAGTGAGTTCCAGGAAAGGAGCAAAGCTACACAGAGAAACCCTGTCTCGAAAAACAAAACAAAATTAATTTTCAAAGTAAATTTATCTTGAGTAAAAGACATGTTTTTAATTTATTTAACAAGTAAATACTTACTGAGCTTTGGTCAGTTTTTATAATTGTAGGTTCTGGGTTAAAGGAATAACTAAAATATGAATGTATGTCATAACAAAAACGTGAAATATAAAGTAGATGGTAAAACACACTTAGAAAAATAAAGTAGAAGCTGGAGGATAGCTCAGTAGTTTAGTTAAGAGCACTTGCAGAGTTTTTTTTTTTAAATAAAATGAGACACTGAAGAGATAGCTCCATGGTTAGGAGAGATAGCTTCTCTTGCCAAGGATATGTGTTCAATACCTAGCACCTACATGATAGCTTACAGCCATCTGTTGTTAGTTTATTCTGACCTCTTTGGGCTACTGAATGCACATGGTACACATGCATAGACCTAGGTACACACATACACACGTAAATAGTTTTTTTTACCAAAGAAAATTAATGTAGGTTAAAGGGAAGTGGGGAGAACAGTGGGTGTTATGTGTTCTACGTTATGGAGATAGGATCACAGAGATTCTGAGGATGGTATAGGGAGATGGCATCAGTATAGACTTGAAAGAAATGAAGTAGATCTAAGGAGAGAAATAGATGGGCAGTGGTAACTGGGCAAAGGAAACACCAAGAATAAAAGCCTGAGTGTGTGGTCCTACATCCATTTCTATAGAAAGAGATTGGGGAAGAAGAATGGGTAGGCAACCATGACACTCAAGGAACTGATAATCAATCATCTCAATTTGATCCATGGTGTTAAGAGAGTTACAGGAATACAACTTACCTATATTTAGGGATTTTTCTAAAAAATGCTGGAACAGGATTATAGTAAATGGGTGGGAGGTGTAAGAGCCTAGGAAGCAGCATTGATGGAGCTTGGGAAGGACACAGGTTGTATAGAGCCATTAAGGCTGTTTGAAGGCTTTTATAGTTTAGTCTAAGAGAGGGCTCTGGGCAGAAAGTGGTATTACTTAATTAAATTTTTCAAAGACACTCTAGCTCCTCTTCAGAGACTACATTGTAAAGGCAGCAAGGATGCAAACAAAAGAACTATTTACAGGGTGCTGCAATTTTACAGGCCAGAGAGGGAAGTTATTGTGGGTTGTTCTAGAGTGGTAGTAGAGGAATATTTGATTCATTGTGGTCAAGTATCACACCTACTATATGTTAGGTGTGATAAGAGGCTGTCAAAAAATAAGGCAGCTCATGAAATTTAGATCAATACCTGTGGAGCCACCATGGGACTGGATTAGGCCCTCTGCATAAGCGAGACAGTTGTGCAGCTTGATTTGCTTAAGGAGAGCCCTGGCAATAGAATTAGGATCCATCCCTGGTACATGAGCTCACTACCTTGTACAGCCTTGAGGCAGGGGGAGGGGCTTGGATCTGCCTCTACTGAATGTACCAGGCTCTGCTGACTCCCCATGGGAGAATTTACCTTCCTGTAGGAGGGAATGGGAGTGGGTTGGGGCAGAAAGCTGGAGAGGTGGGAGGAGGGAAGAGGGTGATCTGTGATTGGTATGTAAAATGAATAAAAAATTTCTTAATAAAAATATGGCAGCTCTCTCTGGAATTATCTATCAGATCTGGAACTGGGAGAAAGAAGGTTCCCAATGGGACATGTTATGGTTTGGTTAGTGTCAGAAAGGGTTTCCTAAAGCTCATGTTTGGAAACCGTAGTCCCTGATGTAGCAGTGCTCAGGTATGAGATTTTTGTTAAGTGATTGGATCATGAACACTGTCACTTCATCAATGGTTAATCCACTGGTGAATTCTTAACTTGATTGGCTGTTGAGAGGTGATGGACACTTGAGGAGTGGGATCTAATTGAAGAAAGTAATTCCATGGAGGTAAGCCCTAGAGATGCCATCTTGTCCTGTTTCTTCCAGCTTCCCGTCGACTAAGAGGTAAGCATTCTTTGCTTCTTGCCACGATTTTCTGTCTCATTTTCTGCACAGCACCATGGGGTATGGGGCCATGGGCTGGAATCTCTGAAGCCATGAGACAAAACAGATCTTTCCCCCTCCAATCTAGTTTTATTATTTTGTCAAAGATGTAGGTCTGACAACAGAGGAGAAACAGACTATTTTTTTAAGAGAAGAAAGTAAAAAAAAATTGGATAATCAAAGCTATGTAACCACTGTCATTGTCCTTATGAGTAGAAGATTCTTGGAATCCAATGTTTGTGAATCAAGTGACATTTAGGATGATGGAGTGAATGACACATAATCTTGTTTCAGACTTCAACCTGCTTTCTCTTTTAAGACTATGTATGTCCTCTTCAACAAGATAAGGAGGGGTAGGTTGGGAGGGGAAGGAGGAGGGAAAAGGGGGATCTGTGGTTGGTATGTAAGATGAATAAAAAATTCCTTAATAAAAAATGTAAGAAATAAGA
The DNA here is from genome assembly GCF_049852395.1 of Peromyscus maniculatus bairdii. NCBI lineage: Eukaryota > Metazoa > Chordata > Mammalia > Rodentia > Cricetidae > Peromyscus > Peromyscus maniculatus. The sequence continues at coordinate 13,454,644 of NC_134854.1, read as the reverse complement.
AAAAAAGACTATGTCCTCTCATCTAATTGCTCTTCTTTTCTCAAATTTATCTTTAGAATTTCATATGTAAATACTGCATTTATGTAATTCCCGCCTCCCTCTCCTCTCTTCAATTCCTCTGGTGCCTCTTCTGCTTCTCAAATTCATAGCTTCTTATTCTTTAATTATAACTGTTACATATAAGGACATAATATATCCATATATATGCATAATATGTAACAACAATTAATAAAAAAGGTCATGAATTTGAAAGTGAGCAATGAGGGGTATACTGTAAGGTTTAGAGGGAGGAAAGGGAAGGGGGAAATGATGTAATTGTAATCTTAAAAGTAAAAGGAAAAATCATGTAAAATCTACTTTAGAAGTAGGGTGTATTTATGTGATAACATTTCTTTTACTTATCAACATCATTGACTAGTTCTAGGAATTGAAGTTAAAGGCAGCTATTGGAAGTACACTAAGCTGAAGAAAACTTGGGAGTTGTCAATTTAAGATTACTAACTTGTATTTGCAGAATGAGATGGGAAAGTTTGCTATATATGAACATAACCTTATAAAGTCTAAGACCTGGAGATAAATTTGGAATAGACACTGAAATTTGAGATTTGTAAATTTAAACCTGCCTTTGAAGTCATGGAACATAAAGGAATTCTGGGAATGTATGGAGAGAAAAGTGGAGCCTGTGGACCAGAGAGGGACTACTGAGATCTCACCCTTAGTTGAGGAACTATTGGCAGCTGAAGGCTCCTTGGGGATAAAATCACATTTGAGGGCAGTAGTAACAGAGCGGCTGCCCAAGCCCCAGTGAAAGACCCCATCCCCTTGCACATATGGGCAGTACTAATTGGAATCTGTGGGTTAAAATTAAATAAATACAATTTTAAAAGATGACCCGAATTTGGGAGATAGATGTGTTATTGGGTTCTGGGTGCAAATTTTCAAGCTGCATTGTATATGTATATGAAAATTTCAAATCACAAATAAAAATTATAAAATAATTCATTAAATACAAAAGAAACTATAATTAAAAATGAGAAATTGTACCTGCTATAGTGGAGTCCTTTGAAATGTCTGAGTGGTCAATGAAGTAAAAGAATTAATTGGTGAGGATCAATCGAGTTAGGCCGAAGATGATGTTAAGAAATGTAGAGTCAACAATGCAAATTGGTTCAGGGAAATTTGGAGCAAAAAGAGGGCTGAAAATAAATTATTCTATTTGGTATCAGGTCTTTAACAAGATGGTATCACTGGCATGAACTCGGGAACAAATTGGTCAGGAAGTAAAGTTGGGATACAGACAACTCTTTCTAGAAGTTTGAGAAAGACAAATGTGTGGTAAACAGGAGAAGGGAAGTTATTAATGTAAAGTGTGGGTATTGTATACTAGTCACAGAGAGCCCAAGGCATGGAAAGGCAGCCACAGAAGCTAACTGTTCAGCAAAGCCCATGCTGAAGTATTCCGGGAACATGGGAGAAAAGGCAACCATCCATAGGAGAAAGCATATTCCTTTTGAGACAGAAACAATGAAAACAAATATGTGTTGGATGGACTGGAGAGAGAAGATTCCTGTGTTCACAGCTAATCATTTCATTTTGTATTTTTGTTTGTTTTTGGTTTTGTTGATGTTATCTGTGCTACACTTCTATAATGGTAATAAAAACAATTTATTTCAAAACAATTAATTGAAATTTCTACTCTTTATCCCAACCACCCCAAGATAACTATGTATTATTTTGGAAAGTTTTTCCATGTGATTTTAGTTTCATGGTGTTAACATGTGAAGACAGTCAAAAAGCCGGCATAATAAACAGAAGAACACAAACATGGTTATTCTGCACTGGCACAGATGGGAAGGTTGTAGGCAAGTATAGTCAGAGCATCTTTATTTCACTTCGAAACATTATTACGTTGAGAAGAAAATTTTATTTTCGAGCAAGGGCACTAGTATTGAATTTACTAGGAAATTGCATTTTAGTAAAGTAGGCCACAGTAATTTCTGGTTTTACTGAGAAACCCATGAAGCATTTGAAAGACTGGTATCTCCTTCCAGAAACTTCTAGCTGATCACAGGCCTGAAGTCAAACCAAACTCATTCCTTCCCCTAGTTGAGGCACCCAGATGTAGAAGAGGAATGAGCGTTCTTAATTATGTAGTAGGCAGTACGTACCTTTTTCCCTGAGTAGAATTTGAGAAGCTAGATGTTTTATTAAGTGATAAGTCGCTGCTAGTTTATTATTGATTTATTGTGCCCATGAAAACCCACTTCAGAATGCTTGGTGAAAGGCAGAAACTGTATTGTCCAGACTGGATTCTACCCTTCTGTTTATTTCTTTTTTAGTCAAAGGAAGTGCACAGCTAAGTTGCATTGTGAAGAAAAAAAGAGAAAGGAATGAACTGTATGTAGGCCAAATAGGATTATCCTCTTAATGATGCTAATGTGAATTACTTTTAATAGGATTAAATCCCCTGGGTTTAGAGTAATAGAGAGAATCATCTTAGCTATTCCAATAGAATGTGCCTAAGTGGTACAGAAGGATTCTAAATATTATTAGCATTCAATAGGTAGGGTGGTCCCTGGACATAATTAAAACTCATCATTCAAAACTGGAAATTATGTTCATATTTAATTTAATTATTTTGTGTCAAAATCATTCTTTTTCAGAAAGGACAGGAAACTGGCTAGGATATTTATACATAGCACTATCCTTTGCACATGCAGTGTGATATACCAGAAAAAAGTTGTTAATGAAATATTTTCCAGTAAGGACCCTAAAATTGGATTAAATTCCTTTGGCCATTAGTAAAATAAGAATTTATGACACAATATAAGTTGAACTCTAAAACATGGGAAAATAGAGAATTCAATAAATAGTTTTGGAAAATTTAATATTTACAGAAAAGTTATCACCCTATCTTAGTTATACCTCGAATTTACCAATAAATTAAATTTTGTACATGCAAATACTAGAAAAGTTCAATCAGTATTGATAGAATCTTGGGGAGAAGAAGGTTGTTTTAAGCATGTTTCCTCTGCCTTTGTAGCCAGAAGCCATAAAGGAAGGATGAAAAGTTTTGAGCATACTAACTAAATGTTTCTGCTGCTACATGTCATAAAGAATGTGAATGAAAATATTTCAGACTAAGAACCTTGGCATGGTTTACAAGAAGTCTTTTATCTTACTCTCTAAATAGCTCTCAAAAAAAAAAATAGCTAGCCCAACATTCCCTCTAGCAAATCACCATAATAAGAAAATAGGCCAAAAATCATGAGTAGACAATTTATTAAAAATGCAAATTGCTAAGAAAGAAGACACATTATTCACGTTTTAAATTGCAAAAGTGAAACAACTAATGATAAGAAGAGGTGTCAAAATGAAGGAAGCCAGGCATACTCATAAAGTACTGGTGACATTAGTGTGGAGCACACTGTGATATGTAGTCTATGCCTTCCTTTAGTGGACATTTAGTGATCCAGGTTCTGGGGCTGTCCCACCTACAGAGATTCAGAAGTAAACTTAGTAGCAGAAAGCCTTTATCCAAGCACACATCTGTTCCTCGTATGGCCCACATCCAACGATTGGCCAATGTGGAGTTAGAAGTACTTAGTCACTTCAGCACAACTAAGAGTCATTCTAGCCTCTGAGCCCCTGGGAATAAACTAACCACCACTGCTGGGTCACACTGGAGATTCATTGCTGCTTCTGCCCAATTTTCCCTTCTGTACAAACTGATCCCAAGAGCAGTCCTTGGACATTCAGTAAATTAAACCCTGAATTCTGAGTTTTCTGCTCAGGGGGAATCAGATCTGCTAGTCTTAATTTCTAGACTTTTCAAGAGAAAATTGCTTATGGGCATCAATAGACTTAAATATAGCTTGCCATTTCACTTGGTAATTTCATTTCTATAGAGAAATGAAATAGATAGCCACGAATAGAAGAAAAATGCGTCTCTAGCAATGTTCGTTAGCAGAAGTCCTGATGATGCAAAAACTATATAGATAACCTATTTGGCATCTGTTAGTATTGGCAAATTGTTTCAAGAGTGTAGTTAGCAAAAGGCTGTGCAAATGGACCCATGAAAATGATTCTGTGGCAGGGTATTTCGTAAAATTTTAAAATATTCATAATGTGCCATATAAAAGGACAGATTTCTAGGAAATGTGCTCAGCATTACATTTTGTTTTTATACATGCATCATTACAGACAAGAAAGGGAAAATTAATTACTTGTTACTGTTTTTCTCTGAGAATTGAACTTAAAAATTGCTTTCAATTTTTCTTTGTGTTCTCTGAATTTTCTAAAAACAGCATAATTGAAAATGTGTTATGACATTAGAAATAGCTTAATTTTTATTCTTTGAAGACTAGAATAAAAAGAAATTTGAGTGTGACCTCTAACAAGAACACTGCTTTGATCTATTTTGCTCCATTAGGGGGACTCCACAGAAACACACTTATGTTTAGCATCCTATTTAAAACAACTTCTAAGCAGTCAACATCCTACTCCCTCCCATGCGTGAGGCTTTATTCTTTTGTGTATGTAAACTACAGTCTTTTGTCAAGGATCTTATGATTAAATGACCACTTCATTTTTAGAATTTACCTAAGGATAGCGGTCCTCCTTTTGAGAAATAGCCACAGGATAACTTAGCCAAAATTTCTAGGGCAGTGATTGTGGAGGTCTACTTTCCGCCACCCACTTGCAGCTGAGGAAAGACAGAATGGTTTGGAGTGAAGCAAAGAAATGCTGGGCTGTGGAGGGTCTGTCTCCGCAGCCACCCTGACCAGCATGGAGGCAAGAAGGAGTTCAGTTCAACACAACTAAGTAGAAGGTGATGGTTCAAACTTTGAGAGCCTGGCACCAAGTAGTTTATTTTAGGCATATTTAAGCACAGCAAATTTTGTGAAAATTTTCCTTGTGATAAATACTCAATCCTGTGTGCACAATAAAACTCAATACATAACTACATTGAAACTCTTTGTAAAGCACATGTGACATCTTCCATAAAAATGGATTCTGTAGATTGACTACATGTGACACCTTCCAAAAAGATAGGTTCTATATAGATTGTCAAGCTCACAATAAGGGTCTGGGGAAGGATCCAGTGTGGTCTCAGTCACACAGATAATGCAAAGCTTACCAGGCTATTAACCATGTCCCCTTCCTGGCCTCTGGGCTGATAACAGGTTATGTATCCCCCCCTTTGAAGGGATAACCCTATGTTTTTAACATTCCTGGTTCCTCTAGTGCTTATATAAGAGCAAACGGACCTCTGTACTTCCCACAAGACATGACTGGGATTTAGGGCCTTGGGTATCTGCAGGTCCTTCTTTTTCAGAGTGACTGTGTTTCAGTGCTTTGCATTTCTAGTTCTGAGGACATTTGAACATTTTCCTTCGGTTGGAAACAGTTTAAATGATAGTTTCCCATGTCCTTTTAGGTCTATCTCTTGGAGTAACTTAGCTCACTCAGAAGTATTTGGACTGCTTTGGCTTATCTGCTCTTAGAAATGCTTTAAGTGAATTGCACTTTAGTATTTAGTTTATACGAGGTAAAATCTGAAGAAAAGTCGGTGAAAACCATGTTTGTAATTTTCAAAACCACTTGGAAAAGACCATTTTGTTATTCTCGATAGTCCTCTTGTATAAGAAAGCATGAGAAATCTCTCCTAAGAGCTATAAGAAAGAAGATGCTCTCCAATGTAACTGGCATGAGGTTTTTAACAAGGAGAGCTAAATAACCAATTACATTGCTATTTTTACATTGTCTAGACTCCTCAAAATTGTATTCTGTTTTAAGCACTTATCTTATTTTTAATCTCAATTTTTCAAATATACTTTCTTTTCATGATTGATGATCTCTGTTTTCATACTTAATGACCTGTGGTATTTTTATCTATTTTTTATTACAAGATATCTAACATCATTTGACAATTAAAAAATTATGCATAATGAATATTTTTGTCATTCTATAAATTCTTATAAATTCTATAATCTATAAATCCTATACATTTTTTATCAACTGATTTATGATTTTAACAAGCATGTGTTCATTATACAAAGGCATTAATATGGGTTGCTAGCATATTTTAGTTTTACATATTAGATTATTCTCCCTGCATATGCACACCCCATACATGAACACACATAGATTAATTTGCTTGGACTACAGAAGTCTTGCCTCCATTGAATGCAGACTGCTCATTCTAGAAGAATTATTTTCTTTAAACATTTGGTTTTCTTCTCAGGGACAAATCACTGTGAAAAATTGTTCTGCAAAACAAAACAAAATTAAAATAGTCCCAAAACCAAAATATTATTTTCTTCAATTTCCAAATATTGTTGCATAAGAAAAAACTTTGTGTGGAGGCTTGCGGGGGGCAGATGCATGTTACAAATGAATTTTAAATCTGTGCACTTATAGAATATTAACCTCTTGAGAGTCATTGTGAATTCATTCTGAAGTATAGGATGCTTCCACAGTAAATTTATGATTCACTTCAATTATAGAAAATGGCAATTCATGTCAGTCAATACCTATCCAGACATGAATGACATGAATCTGTTTAGTTTATACTTCTAAATAGGGGAACAAAAGCTTGTTTCCCATTAGGTTAGCTGTTAGTAAACATTGTGTGCTTTCTAGATCTAGTGGACAGCCTGTCTGCAACCTATTAGGCACCAAGATCTAGAAATTTACTCTTCTGTTTTGCTCATTCCTGGGAGATCACAATGTTTTGAGGGTGTGTGTGGAAAGTCTGCCATGGCTGTTTTGCATGAGGTTCTTGGCTCAGGGAATGTAAGGCCTGGGCATGATGGAAAATGGGCAAATGTAGGCCATTAGAAAAGTATAACATGTTTACTATTATCTTTCCTGGGTTGTCAATATTAGCTAAGCAATTACAAGTATATTTTCTGTAGCACTGGGTCTTTCAGTCTTGAAGTTTTCATTCATGTATTCAACAAAATCTGACTTACCCATTTGAGCAGAGGATAAAGTGGTAAATGTAAAAGAATTTTTTTTTAACTTGGGAAATGTTTAGGACTCAGTGTGAAAGAGCAGGAATCAAAGAATTTTCACAATCATGCCTGAAAGTCAAAATGTCAATACTTAGAAAGAAAAGTGAAAGAAAACTTCCTTTCATTGAAGGCAAAGGGGTTTGTAGAAGTCAATTCAGACAGGAAAGTGGGTCTGCGCTAGCTAGTCAGCTGAAGAGGGTGAACGAGACTATTTTAGAGCCCTTCTCTTACAGGAATCTTTTGAATTACTGCAGAGATAAGAAAAGAGTAGTCATTTCCACAATGAAAATAAAAACTCAAAAGTAATATGCCATATTTCACATCCCAGCAATAATAGCTTCAAAGGTCATGACATTTTATCTAATTTTCACATTATTATTATTATTATTATTATTATTATTATTATTATTGGAATGCCAATAGAGCAATTCTCCTTATCATTAAGTTTTTAAGTATTATTTTGGGAAATTCCATAACATTAAAAGTACAAAGGTGAGTATTTTCCTAACAACGTTGGCATTTTTAATGTTGTCAACTTTTCTAAGCCATTATTCAACTAAGATTTCTCTAGGACTAAATTCTGTCCTTCTGGGATGACCATTTTTTTTTTCATCTTTGAGCAACATTGTCAATGAGGGACCATTTGTCAAGAGTAAATTTTGGATCTTGATGTGTCTTCATTGTGGTTCATCAGCCTGATATTGATTGTTCTCTCAGGCTGACCCCTCTCTCAGTGTTGCACAGTGAAGTGTCACAAGAATTTAGTATAGACTGGCAATGTTTGTTGTGTGGATTAGTGTGACTGCTAAGTTGCCACCCTTTGCCTGACTCCTATTTCTGTATTCTGTGTGTAAGTGGTGGGCACACAGTTACTTTACCAGATAGTTGTATGCTCATAGAGTATATTTACGACTCTTTTGAATGTCTAAGCCTCCAGACAAAATGGAGAAACTGCAGTCAATTACCCAAAAGTTTTGATGGAATAAGGTAGCACATACAGATGTTCACCTTCATCTACTTTCCACCTATGCTTGAAAATGACAGGGTGTCAAGATGAAACTCACTGCCTAGGGACACTGCCCCACTTAACTCTTAATTAAGACTCTTAATTCCATCCTGTTTTGCTAAACTAACTGTTGTAGTTTGCATTTTATCCTATCCCTTGCTCAATGTATGTCTTGAAGTCTTAGCCTCAGTACCTCAAAATGCAGCCTTATTTGAAGAAACAGTTATTGTGGATGTAGTTAAAAATGAGTTCATGACAGAGTACTCCGGGTTACCTGATGTGACCGGTATTCTTACAAAATGAATACATTTAGAAACATGCACACACAGAGATATGTACATACACATACACATACAGAAACATAATCACACCCACACCTACTACCCCAGAAAACACCCTGTGAAAATGAAGGCAAAGAGGAAGTGATGTTTTTACAGACCATAGTACTCCAAGGATGCCCGTAAATCCTCAGAAACCAGGCAAAAGCATGGGGCCAGTTCTTCATAGTCTTCAGGAGGAATTAACCCACTGGTACCATGACTCTAGAACTGAAAGACCATACATTTCTACTGCCTATTACACTCTGTTTGTGGTCCTCTGTCATGGCTGTATTTCAGTGCCTCAGTCGGCCCACCTGGATTAGTCAAGTCTCCAAATACTTACTGAGAAAAAGTTACTAACATCACAGCTCTGCTCTTGGAACAATGTTCCTTCTGTCTGTGACACACAGTATCTCTTCCCTCTTCTTTTTGTATAGAATTTAATGTCATTCAATTCCAAATCTTTAGACACCTGCCATATCCTGTTGCTTCACTTCCTTACCCATTATCCATCTATTTCACTGTGACTTGCAAATGCCTTCCTATCTCATCCAAGTATTTCTTACTATTTTTCACTTTAAACAAGAACTTATGGTTTTTGTTCTGTTGGCACAAGCATACTTCCTCTTTGATTATTCCATTTTTTCTCCTCTCTTGTGCCTGCTGTTTCTTTCTTCATGTTTTTATTTCATGAGTTCCACACTCTTCTACAGGTCATGTGCTCTGTGAGTTTGCTTTACTTCCTCAGCCAAGACAGGCTAGGGTCTGTAACTAGTCATTGCAAGTGATCTGGGCAAAGCCCTCAGAAATGTCAGAAACCCAGTTACTGACAACAAATTTGCAATCAAGTTAGAAATTCATAATTAAAATAAAAATCTACCTTGTACAAAAACTAGAACACACACACACACACACACACACACACACACACACACACACACACACAGGTTCTTGGCTCTCACCCCAGATTTGGATTTTTTTAATACAATCTCACAGCATTCATTGTTACCTGAGAATAACATAAGGGCCACTAAAACAATATGAATAAATGTTTCAGACTGTGCTCCCAGGAGAAGACATGGCTAAAAGCACTGTACTTTTTAAACTTCTTGAGTGTTTTACCATTTCTAGTTGGAAACACTTTGGAGCAGAATAATATTATCTCCTTTTACCATGATCTGACCTAGTTGTTTCCTTGGCTTTATTTTAGAATGAATCTTCTCTGTACCATCTACTACAAGGTTTATGTACTCATCAAAATCAATAATACAACCTTCTGCTCACATATTCACTTGCTCATATGGCCACACCTGAATCTGAGACCTATTTTGTAAGTTATTTGAAGATGAGATTGATGGGTGCACCATCATTTTCTACACCTTCTGGTCCTGGCAGTGGTACAACATGGTGGAAGTCACAATGACTACAATAGTATGAAGGCTGCCTTAGAAAGAGACGTCCAGATTTGGATTTTTAAAGCTTCATTTTATTTTTTTATGCATGCATGTATGTGTGTGTGTGAGTGAGTGATTGAGTGCATGTGTGTGTATGTTGCAGTGCCTGTGGATGTCAGAAGAAGGAGACAGATCCCATGAAATTGTAGTTACAGGTAATTATGAGCCCTCTGATAAGGATGCTGGGAATTGAAATCAGGTCCTCCAAAAGAGCACCAAGTGTACTTAAGGAACGAGCCATCTTTTCAGCCGACCACTTCCTTTTGTGTTTAGTCAGGCAGCCAGTGTTGAGAAAGACTGATGTAGGTAGAATAACTATCAACACACTTGAGGTAGGTTCAGAAGCAGAGAGAAGCTAAGGTTGTGGATGACAGCCTAGGAGGGAAGAATTGTACATGCAGAGGTGAATGGTTGGGTGCCAGATCAAACCCTGCAAAAGATTAAGAGTACAGAGGTCTTCAAAAGTTTGAACCTTCTAGAGGTGAGATGATGCTGAAGCCAGAATCTAGAGCTCATGTTTAGCCTCCTGAGACCTTGAGCAGGTATCTCAACTCATGAGGTTTCTGCTGTCTCCTCCAAATTTCTACCACCTTTCTAGAGTTATTCATTGTTCATACTTGCTTCTCATTAACACCATTGTTCAATTGCCTAAAGTGCTTCAAGAATTCAGACATAGCAAAATGAACTCTTGGACAAACAGTGATGAGATAATAATACCTTGTCCAGGGGTGCTTTCAGCCTTTGTTTAAACAATTAATAGGGATCAATATAAAAATTGCCATTAAAATGCCATGTTCTTGTCCAAGAAATGTGATATAGCTTTATAATATTTGTATAACTATTAATCCTAAAATGAAACCCTATATGAACCAAAAAGGGAAACAGCAAAGGGTAAGAATTTATTTTGCCCAGTTGACTGTTTAGATTTAGCTTCATAGATTTGTTATGACACAAGAGATTTAGGGAGTTTTCTTTTCTTTTCTGTTAGTTTTCAAAAAATTTTAAAGGAAAGAATCAAAATGGGAATTTGATAATGTTTTAATAATGAGTACAGATTTTTATTTTGTGTTAAAATAGTTCTAGAAAAATGTCACCAGCTCATTAGGTTGATTGTATGTGCTCACTTGAACTATTTGTATTTGAATGAATATGTAGTGTTTCTGTTTCCTGATTGTCTCTAATTATGAAGGTTTTCAAGGCTATGTACCTAGCTATATTCAGTTTTTATATTTTTCAAAGGGTAATTGGCTATTATCTTATATATATTTGATATTGCATAATTTATTTTTATGCATCCAATTGAATACTAAATTCTTGTTTTCTTTTTGAAGCTTTATTTTCTGAAAATCACTTAACATTATATTATATTTCAAGTTATTAGTCACTCAAAAATAAACTTTGAATACTCTTAGGATTATTTCACCTTGGTCCAAAAATTTAAATTGTTATTTTCATAATTTGTTTTAAAGCATATTCAAAAAAATTAGCTCTGCAGAATTTGAAGTTTGCTTATTGGAATTAAGTGTCACTAACTAGTTACCCCAAAATCTGCTGATTTCATTCATGCTGCGCTTATGACCAGTAAGTATGAAATTTGTTTTAGATAAGAGTCAGTGAATTTAGTACTCGTGAGCGACGCCAGGTTGGCAACCTTTGAGTGGTGCCAGATGGACACGGGAGATGTTGGTTTTTATTTTAATGAACAGAAGAGAGAAGCAGGTGCTCCATGAGCTGTGTCAGGTGTTGCAGGGATTTTTGACTTGCATTTGCAATTTAGCATTTAGTCTCTGTTTTGAAAAACAGATAAGGACTAGGGATGGAAGGAAAAGAGAAAATCTTTTCCTCATTGCGAATTCCGGAGATAAAAATTGCTACCGTAACTAAGGCTCAGCAAAGGTAAAAATCAAGATTTCAATACTCAGATGCTTTGCGTATTAGATCTATTAGGATCAATTCACTTAGCATTACATCTCAGAACTGAAGGGGATACTAGTAATCCTCTGTCCTAGAGTACCTTATTTCCACAGGTAGGGAGAGTTACTACAAATCCCATGGCTATTTAGGGTTATAACTTCAATTCATATCTACTTCTATTTATTTATTTATTTATTTATTTATTTATTTAGTTAGTTAGTTTTTGTTGTTTGAGACAGGGTCCTATTTGGCCCTGCCTGATCTCCAACTCGCTATATAACTGAGAATGGCCTTGAACTTCTGATCTTGCCTTGTTGTGTGGTAACAGATTTGTGCAACCAAACTGCTTTGTGATGCTGGGAATTGAACCCTGGGCTTCATGCATGCTTGCCAAGCTCTCCATCCACTAAACTACAGCCCAGGCCCCAATCTTACTCTTTATTCTTGACTTTGAATCTGTCACTGTCACTGTCATCATTACACTGTATTGTTAAAAATCTTAATAAACAGGACAATAAGACTATTCTGTGTTGGTATACTAAGTGGACACAGCGAGTTAAAAGAAAATGTATAAAGCTGTGAGGGGAAATGGTGGGAGGTGATAGGGAAAACATGGATGAGAGGGAATGTGGAGTGGATTCAATCAAAATGTACTACAAGCATGTAAGAATTTCTCAAACAACAGAAACCAAAAAAAAGCTATTCAGATTGTGATGGTTACTTTTATCTGTCAACTTGACAAAATGTAGAAACACCTGGGAAGGAAAGCTGAATGAGATATTATTTAGATCAGGTTGGCCTGTGGGTATGTCTGTTGGGCATTTCCTTAATAATAACATTAATTGATATGGGAAGATTCTGTCACTGTGAGCAGCATCATTCCCTAGTCAGAGATTTTGGGACTGTGTGATAGTAGAAAATGCCTAACCCTAACCCTAAATACTATGTATGCCTACATTTATTTCTCTCTGCTCTTGACTGTATATAGGATATAACTAGCTGCTCCAAGTTCCTGTTACTTTGACAAAATAATGGACTGTATAGCCTGAAATTATGTGTTGAAATAAATTCTTTCTCTCCTAAAACAAACAAACCCAAACACTCTCTTGGCTTATTTTTTCCACTGTAGGTACTTGTGAAACAAGCAAAGCAATTTACTGTCTGCTGACACTTTTTCCCAAAAGGAATTTTAACATTTAAAATTTGTATTTAATTATTATTGTGTGTGCATGCATGTATGTGTGTACATGCAGGATCATATTTGTCAGACAGTGTAGACATCAGAGGACAACTTTCTGGAATTGGTTCTTTCTTTCTATCATGGTTTCTGGGGATTCAACTCAAGTAATCAAGTGCCTTTCTCACTGAGCCATTTCATTGTCCAGTTGTTGGTACTTTTGAACTAAAACCGAACATTAGAAGATCCTCTACTTGTATTCACAGGTATATTTTTTTCCCTTTGGCAGATATCATATTAAAAATGAAAACTATTTTCAGCCTAAATTAAATCTTTTAATTAACAGTCATTATTTTTAATATAATCTGATTGCATTACAAACATTGGAGAAAACAATTAAAGCATGCTGAGAAAGAACTTGTCACAATCACAACATACTAATTTCTTCTAGATTATTCCATATTTTTCCTGTAGTCAAAAATTCTCCCTATCATCTAGTTGTGTGGCCTATGGCCATGGCCATGTCAATGTAAAGAAAGTCCATTAAATATTACATGTGTGAAAATCCTACCTCATCAGAACAAAGCAAAAAGACCACATGACAGGACATAGGATGAGCAGACAAGAAGGCACATGCAGGCATGGAAATGTGTCTGCATTCTTTTTTTTTTTTTCTTAAATGTTGCTCAGTGGCCCCTTCGTTTAATGGTTGGTCCCTAATAGAGCAATGTTCATAGATGGAGCATTAAGGAAATTATTAGATCATGAGGTCTTCCCTCATCAATGGATTAATCAACTGATGAGTTCCTAACTTTATTGGTTGTTGGGAGTTATAGAAATTGAGAAGCAGAAAAATTAGACTTGGGAAGAAAAAATGTTTTACCTGATATCAAAGAGGAAATGAGAACTGAAGCTGGATTTTGAACCTAGGTCTTCCTGTCTCCAGGAAGGGGATCTACAGGTTGCCCCTTTGGGAAATGAAATCTGTCACATGCCTATTTCTTTTCTCTCTGTTTCCAGACTGCCATAGGGTGCACAGATTTGCTCTACCACGTGCTTCCTGACATGATGTTCTGCCTCATGAAGGCCCAGAAAACTCAGAGTCAATATATCATGGATGCCAGTCTCTGAAGTTGTGAGTCAAAATAATAATTTTCTTCTTTAAACTGTTTAGCTCAGGGATTTTTTTCATAGCTGTGAAAAGTTGATTGACATGAATAGTTAAGCTGATTTTATGTTGCTTTCTCTACTTTTCTTCTCTCTCTTTCTCTCTCATTACTTCTAGTAGGAGTCCCTCATTCTCAGCTTGCTGTTTAACTTGATTTCCTCTCAGTTATACATCACTGGAACCATGTGGATCTCTGGACAGGTTAAATCCAGTTTGCCTACACCTGTTCTTCCTTTCTATCTTCACATCTTTCATCCCAGAACAATGAGGCTCTAGGATTAGTCATTAGTCAAAGATGGTCTCTCTCTCTCTCTCTCTCTCTCTCTCTCTCTCTCTCTCTCTCTCTCTCTCTCCTCTCTCTCTCTCTCTCTCTCTCTCTCTCTCTCTCTCTCTCTCTCTCTCTCACACACACACACACACACACACACACACACACACACGACTTCAGCTCTTTTCTACCTCAGTACATGGGGGACTGTGTTATGGTCATGTGGCTCTATTCCTGGACCTCTCTTCTGATGATGGTAAATTTTACAAAGCAGGATAAGCAACAGAGGATAAGAAAATTTGAAAACAATAAGACCTAGGTTTAAAATTCAGCTTCAATTCTTATTTCCTATTTGACACTATCCAAAATACTTTTTCTTTATAAGGATTCTATTTCTAAGAGCCATAGGATCTGTCAGAGAGCAAGCTCTGATACATGATGTAGATCACATTGGGAGGCTGGGGACTATATAAGCAAGAGCTTGGGCTTGGGAGGCAAGAAGGAAAATATTTGGATCCTGGTGGGAGTCATCACTATCAAGTCATTTTTCTTCAGAGATTTAATTTTCTCATCTGTAATAATACCTGTTTTGAGGAGGACTTAGTAAATTAAGAGATCAGGTCTTAATTCAGGAAAAGAATTAACAAACCAGTCCACACTGGATTATATCGCCTGCTTTGTTTCTTCAGTGCTGTGCTTGCTTTTCCTGCAGGAGACTTTGCTATGTGTCTCATGAACCTCCTGGAAGCTGTGTGTGTTATCCAGGGAACTGGAAGAAATCTTCACTCATTCATCTACCCACTTATTTATTCATGCATACCACAAATGCCTATTAATAGCTATGTCTGTCCTTTCTTTGACCTCTGTGTGTTGGACTTCCGCTCAGAACTGATAGCCGGGCCTGCCTCTGAAGCGTCCTGCTTAACAACTCTCATGGTCCCTTGTTCTGCTGTGAATACTGGGTTCATGTCTCATGACCATAGACTCCCTAAGCTTCTCTTCCTCAATTATACATAATTCACTCTAATTTCAACCTAGAACATTTTGTTTGTACTCTAACAGTCTCCTCAAGTTATATTGTCCATGTTTCAGGTTCAGGTTCTTGTGCTATTCAACATAAAAAATGAACTACTTTGATAAACTGTTATGAAAAGACATGAAAAAGTTAGAGTATATTATTCATACCACCTGTATATTACAAGGACTTAACTTACTAAGTGTTGGGCATTGTAGGTTTCATGGATGTCATCAGTGAACTAGGTATAAGTAATCTGCATAAATATTAAATCCTAGAATGGAAGAGAATAAAGTAAATTGACAACTAAAATGCTATGTGGTGATAATTTCTGTGGCAGTGGAAAAATACAGGTTGTATACCTGATGCACACCTGACTGATTGCTATGTGGTGATAATTTCTGTGGCAGTGGAAAAATACAGGTTGTATACCTGATGCACACCTGACTGATTCAGGCATGGCTTCCTGGAAGGAACAATGTCTTATTCAAGAGAAAGGCACAGAAGAAAAATCAGTATTCCAGTCTGAAGGGAGCACACATACTCTGATGAGAGAGGCCATAATTTGTTCATGGTAACAGGCAATATGGCGGGTGGTTAGAGAGTAGACAACCAGTGAAAACAGGCCAGGTGTTAGGGTGTATAGGACCCAGACTACAAGTGGCTTTGTAAATTATAACAGGGAAGCAATTTTATCCAAAGACCATTAGTGAGCTGTTCAAGGGTTTTAAACAGGACAGAGACATTGTCAAGTTTGGTTTTATAAGGCTGATTTCCTCCTTGGTGGAAGGAGGGCAATACTGGACACAGTCCATCCAGTTAGGAGTTTGCAGTGATTTGGGCGAACAGTGAAATGGCTTGAGACAGAACATGGAGGAAGTTGGCAATGACTTTCATGGGTCCATTTATGAGTTTGTGCAGTAAATACACATTGATGCTGTGCAGGCTTGTGCTATGTGCTGGAGCTTAAATGGGAAACAGAAAAGGCTGCTTCTGGCTCCTAGTGGGAGCTCCTGACTGTTTGAAGGTAATGCTCAGAATGGGCCAAGGCATTGCGGGGCAGGAGTCTGATTGAGGCATGGAAAGGCCAGCTGAAAGGCAAATGAAATACATAAAAGGCAAACTCAGAGGAGAACCCCTTATCCAACGTTTACTGGGTGCCTAAAAGTCCTCACAGTATTGTTGGAGGCAATATATGGGAGTATACAGCAGGTGACAACTAGTGTTCAGCAGGTTGACCCACCAGACAAATGACTCTCTGATGGAGAGCCCCACTTGGTAAGGCCGTGGGGTCACTGACTGTAAATGACTGGTTGCTTCTACCTGTAATTTTTCTCATGTCACTATATTTCTTCCCTGAAAACAGCTATGGGTATTCTCCCCACTGCTTGTATGTTTATCTAGTGAATATATTCTATCTACTGGGCACATGAATAGCTGTGGATGGTCAGGAAGATGATTTCTACTTAAGCTGTATAATTTTGATGAATGGAATATACTCTAATATGCTTTATAACTAGATCTGTTATTCCACAAAGACTGTTAGACACTTAGAAGCCTGCTTTACTTTTTTTAACTCAGACTAACATAAGAAAACAACCATTTCTCCCCAGTCTAAGACAAACTACACACAATTAGCTCATTTTTACCTCAGAGCAAGTTCAAACTGGACTGAGTGTCTCTGTAATTGTATCATAAGTTAAAACTTTACAGATATGCACAAGGACAGGGTTGCTGATGTCTAACCAAGGTTATCAGCACAAAGCAACCTAAGATATTATGCCAATTCTTCACTTGCTAAATTGTACTGATAAAGACCTGACTTCCTGTGCAGATCTCTCTGCACCCTATCTCATTGGGCACTGTGCCACTGGCCTGGTCACAGTCTTATACCAGGAAACTTAAAACCTTGCATTGCCATGATAAATGGCTCTACCCTTATTGTTTACTCAAGGATTGTATTATGAGCTTCAGAGGTAGCTTTGTATCTCTTCTTATGACTGAAAAAAGCCTCCTGTACAATATGTATGTATATGTGTCTGTGTGTGTGTGTGTGTGTGTGTGTGTGTGTGTGTGTTTGTAGAACAAAAGAGAATTAGAAAGAATTAAAACTTAGAAAGAATTAGAATTTAGGAAGAATTAGAACTGTAAAGAGAATTAGAGCTAGAGCAAAAGAATAGAGAGCATGACCCAAACAGTTCATGTGTGAATTTATTCCATTCCTAGAAAATATCCCTCAGATAGAAAACTCCTAAAGTAAGTTTCACTACACTGTGGACCTTTTCTGTTTTTTATTTTAAAATTTTTATTCATTTTATTTTTTATTTGGGAAGGCATTGTCTACAGAGATGGATGTGCCCTTGGAGACAAGAAGAGGACTGAACAAGGGTCCTCTGCAAGAGCAACCATTGCTTCTGCCAACTGAGTCATCTCTCCTGTCCCACACACTGAGTTAGGAGAAAAAAAGTGTTCATTCTCTTCCCCTTCTCTTGTAAGCAACATGTTTGCTGGTTTTCTCTTTTGTTTAGCCCTTGACCATATGTTCTGCTCAGTCCAGTCCAGAGAGGTTTCTCCAAAGAAACCCTGTTGTAACATGCTTGGGGCCGGCAACTAAACTGAATCCCAGTTTCCAACTCATTAGACAAAAATCAAACCAATACAGCAACAGGGTAGGGGTTGGGTAGAGTTCCAGACCTCCCCTTCCCCTAGCTTGCCTTTTACAGCTGTATTAGTTTCATCCACCATGATGTCTTTCTCCAGATTCACTGTCAATTCTCCATAGAACCCATAGTCTACTAGGTCTCATTGGTAACAACACTGGCTGCTGTTTCTGGGAGACACATGTAGGTCACAGCTGACCAGGTACTAGGGTTTATTTAGGCATTTGAGGGGACCTCCAGGAAAGGACAGTGAGCAGAAGCCAGGGAACAGTATGCTTCAGCTACCAACTGGGGATATGACGCCACCATTGTCTTCCAGCCTGAGGTCTCAGAGATCTCAGAAGCATGAGCTGAAATGAAATCCAGTGTCTGGGTTTTCAGCTGCCCTGCGTTGTGGAGGTCAGCCAGGAAGAAAGTGTGGGCAGCATTCTCCACAGAGAGGTCTCTGCAGAGGGCATCCTCACACGTGACCTTCAAACGCTCCAGGCCATACTTGTCAGCAGCTGCCAGCACAGCAGCTGCCATGCTGTCCACGTCTGGTGCTGTTCTGGTGTAAATGAAGTCCATCACTGCCTTGAAGACTTGCAGCTCCAGGTCAAGGATCTCAACGTGATTCCTTTTGTGCTCCTCCATGTTATGTTCAAACATGGCTCTGAAAACTGGAGTACAAGCTGCTAAGATGGCCTTGTGAGCCTGGAATTCCTGTCCAGCTACCACCAGGCAGCAGTCTGTGAAGTGGGAATTTGCCCACAGCTCTCCTAGCTCATCTGCCAAAGTGCACCTGGGAACCTGGGTCCCTTGTTTTCTGTTCTGATCAGAGATGCTGAAGGAGTCCTGGGCCATGCTTACTTTGCAGAGGAGGGTGAGCCTGTCATTTGGGAGAAGCCAAGGCGCAAAGGACAAGAGGAAATTTCTAAGGATGAACTTTTTAAATCCCAGTTCGACACCTGGCATGAACCTAAAGACTCTTGGATACCACACACCGTAGGTTGTCTCTCCTTCGGTGCTTAGGATCCAGAACTGGAACTTTGCCCAAACATGACTCTTTGGACAGCTGAGCAACACTAGATAAACTGACAGATAATCTATGCTTTCTTCATCAGCTCCATTCAGGTGTACTCCCAAATACCATTTGTCATTGGCTTCTATTGAGAAAGTTGGGCTTCTAATGCGTTCCTGAATTCCCTCCAGAATGAAATGGAAGTTGCTGATGGTCCACCTGTAGAAGAAATTCTGGACGCTGATTTGTGTGTAGTCCCATCTCTGGGTTGACTGGTCCCCTGACATTTCTCCTGGGGGTAGTTTGAAGGTTAAACTGGATCGAAAATGAAGAACTAGGAAATGTTTTCTTTTCACTTCAGTCCAGGAGGTTGGATATGTCCCTCAGTCTTCAGTATGTGCTGAATTCTGAAGAAAAATTCTCTAATGCTAGGGAAAGAATGGACTTGCCACCAGGTGAGGGCAAGCAGGCAAAGAGCAAGAGCTTCCTTCTTCCACGTCCTTTTATAGGCTTCCAGCAGAGGGTGTGGACAATTTAGGATGGGTCTTCCAGCCTCGAGACCGGGATTAAAGGTGTGTGTCTTCAGGCACTGAGATCTGGATTAGATGTTTCTTTCTTTCTTTCTTTCTTTCTTTCTTTCTTTCTTTCTTTCTTTCTTTCTTTCTTTCTTTCTTTCTTTCTTTCTTTCTTTCTTCTTTCTCTTTCTCTTTCTCTTCTCTCTCTCTCTCTCTCTCTCTCTCTCTCTCTCTCTCTCTCTCTCTTCTACTTTCAAAATCTGTATTTGAAGTGTATCTACATACTTAAACTTAAGCAAAACATTTCTCAGAGTTATGCCCTCCATATTAGGATTTTAGTTAATTCCATGTCTAGTTAAGTTGAGAATCAAGAATAACCACCAAAAGTGTATTTTGCTTTCTGTTGTTTATCTTCTGTAAAGTAAGGGCTTGTGTACAATCCTACAG
Organism: Peromyscus maniculatus bairdii; assembly: GCF_049852395.1. NCBI lineage: Eukaryota > Metazoa > Chordata > Mammalia > Rodentia > Cricetidae > Peromyscus > Peromyscus maniculatus. Next base: position 13,434,681 of record NC_134854.1, on the reverse strand, counting down.
AGCTTTTCTTTACTCTTCTACGGGTTTTACACTAATTCCTGCCACTAACGTGATCTAGGAGAGGTGTTTCCCTTACCCTGTCAGGGGTCTCAGTGTTCACAACATGGAGGTCAGGGGGTAAGAATTCACATATGGTGGGTAAGAAGCAGAGCCAGGTAGGATCCTTTGAAAGTGACAGTCTTTTTTTCCTGCCTTTAATTCATCCAGACTCACAGTCCTCAGGACGGCTCCACCAACTTTCATTAGTGGTCTCTCCCCTCCCCACTCAGATAATCCTCCTTGGAAACACTCTTCCAGATTCCCATAATGATGTGCTATGAGAAGATCCTAAGTGCTGCTCAATTCCGTCATGCTTACTGCCAAGTTTCAGCTTCTTAATACCTCATAATTTTCATCCTCCACTGGTGAGTTCTGTCCTCTTTAAACTTTGAACTTCCATGCTTACTCTGCTGGGCCTTCAAAGAGAGATGTGAGAACAGTGGGTGGTATGTAAAATGAAAAAAAATTACTTTAAATAAATAAACAAACCATTTTTAAAAAGGAAGACCAAATTCTGGTTTCCAAAGTGTGCAGAAAACATTGAACAGTTACGAAAGGAGGGTTTTTGAGACTGTTCCCCTTAGAATGTGGTCTGTTAAATGCTCCTCACATCTATCATCTCTCTCCACTTCATCACGTCTGGAGAGACTCACTAAGCCTAGAAGACATGAAGAGATCTCAGTGATTCAATCAACTCAGCAATTCCCAGCCTAGCTTTCCTGCTTGTCTGACTCCAGGGCTGTTCATCCCTCAATACAGAATACATCAACCAACTGGTTTTGATGCCTACATTTTTGTTTCATCTTAGGATCCTTTGTCAGGTGACTAACTAGTAACATCCATGACTATTCTCCATGTGGGTTTGGGGTCAGAGTGGCAGATACTGATTCCCTCAGACTCTCTGATCCTGGGCTTATTTTGATGGGGAGACTTTTAGTGATTATGCTATTTTACTAGGATTATTGGCTTGTTTAAAACACATGTCTCACCTTGATTTCATTTTGCTAAGTGGGATCTAGTGTTTTTGTTTTTTGTTTTTGTTTTTTTTGGTAAGTGTAAAACGTAATTATATCAATGTAATAACAGATAAAGTGCTGTACTCCAATCAGGTCTTTCCTCCAAATACATTGTACTAACAGCCTGAAAATAAGTATAATTCAGAAGTTTCAGTGATAAGATTTTACATTAATGCACAATGTAACTGAATGGAATTATCTTTTTTAAATAATTTTTTATTAAGAGATTTTTCTATTCACTTTACATACCAACCACAGATTTGTCTATCCTCCCTCCTCCCACCCCCCAACCTTCTCTGCACAACCCACCCTCCCATCCCCACCTTCTCCAAGGCAAGTTTTCCCATGGGGAGTCAGCAGAGCCTGGTACATTCAGTTGAGGCAGGTCCAAGCCCCTCCTTTCCTGCACCAAGGCTGCACAAAGTGTCTCACCATAGACACTAGGTTCCAAAAAGCCGGCTCATGCACTAGGGATAGGTCCTGATCCCACTGCCTGGGGAGCCCCCTATACAGTTCAAGCAAAACAACTGTCTCGCTTATCCAGAGGACCTAGTCCAGTATCATGGGGGCTTCTCAGCTATTGGTCCACACAGTTCACGAGTTTCCACTAGTTTGGTTAGTTGTCTCTGTACTTTTTCCAGTCATGGTCTCCATGGGCTACATTACATATGGAACAAGGAGCAACAGAAAAAGAAAAGTCCGAAGTTTACAGTGCTTACATTCAGTGGAAAGTCTCATTACTCATCTTGACTCATGACAGTCAACAGGAGGTTAGGGTCAGAGATGACAACAAAAATGTGAAATAAACCAGTGTTTAGACAACTTGGGAAAAGAAGTAAGCTTCAGAAGAAGTGATGAACTCAGTTGTATAAAGACTGAGAGTATTATCCTAAAAGACGTCAGGCAGGGAAACTTCAGTGACTAATACTGCATTGGGACACTCCTGTACCCTGAACAGAGATTGCTTAAGGTCAAAAACTGACCCCTACATGCATGAACTCCATTACTTTAGACAATTTTTTTTTCTTAGACAAGAGATTCACTTTATAGTATTTTTAAAGGGGATTTATGTAGCCCAGGATGGCTTTGAACATCTGTTTTCCCTGCCCAGATGTCTTGAATGCTGGGTTTACAAGGATGTACTGCCATGATGCAGTACTGGGGATCAGACCCAGGACTTCATGCATGCTAGGCAATCACTGCATGAACTGAGCTATATCTTCAGCTGGGACAAATTATTTTACCTCCATGTACCCCAGTTTTGCCTCCTGCGTAAAGGTGATGATAGTATCTATATTTGTAGGTTTGCTATGAGAATGAGATGAGCTAATACACACATTAAGTGCTTAGAAACAAATTCCTAAGAAAGTTTATCTATTGTTGCATTTGGAACTAGGGGGCATTTTTGGTAATCTTGTATTCATTGTGCAAGTGGAAAGTACACAAAAGTGTCAAATCTTTGATATAACTAACATCATAGATGTTGTAGACACATGCATATTTATCACAGATTTATCCAGAAGAAGTTAAGGAAGGAATAGCTTCGGTAGTTTTTGCTAAGGTAAATACATGGGAAGTGAATGATGGAGGAAACAGAGTCACTGTGTATGGAGGAGGGAAGATGTTTGATTGTGAAGATGTTTGTGTGAGGAGAGCTGGACAGAGATGAAGAATTGAACATTTTTCCACTTTATTTGAAGCAATAAAGAAATGAGTAACTTTAAATGTTGATTACAATAAACAAAAAAATAGTAAAAGCTATCAAGTTTATGGAGTAGGCTGAGGGAAATGAATAAAAATACCTTTCTAAAGTCTGGGAGAAGGTTGGTTGGGACATAGGATTTCAGAATTAAATTTTTAGTATGGGAAACTCACAATTTAACTGCTTCTACTAGAGCAGGAGTTTCAGTCCTATTAAAAGGAAATAAAATATATGTGGGAAGAATCTGGTGGCTCTTCAAGCATTTAATTTTGAGTGGTCACCTGGTCTTTGTAAATTGAGCTGTAGCTAACTTTTGTCCTTCGCAAGCAGGGTCCTTCATGCAATGGTGCTATCCCATGGGCTGGACTACACACTGAGAACACTATGCATTGTTACAGATATGGGATTGTGAACTTTAAGTCTTTTGTAGAATTCTCTTGGCATTTCACTGCACGTTGTTGGTTCCTACTATTATTTTGTTCTTATAACCATAAGTAAAATAGTAACTGGCTTCCTTTCCCCACATCATCACAAGAACTGAATCCAGATATATCTGTTTTATGATTTCTAATGTGCTATTTCAGTCACTCTCTAGTATCTTCTTAAAAGTGGAAAAATGATATGACTCACAATCTTTCTTCAAACATCAAAAATCTATTTTTCTGTCATTTCCCAGCATGTGCAATTTTAGGGCATATGTATATGTGTCTGTGAGTGATTAAAGCTTTTTCAAGTTCCTTTCCACAAAATGAGGACTTATTGTGAAAGGTAGATTCCTTATATGCATTGAAAATCTTCATTACTTCTTTCGGCCATTTGGGTACCATTTATGAAAGCAGAACATATTTTAATTATGAGTCCATCTTTCTTTAATATAGTTAAATAAAGTAGTTATGGGGGAGTGAATCTGAGGGAAGAGGGGAGGTGGTGGGAACTTGGAGGAATGGGGAAGGGAAAACTGTGTTTGGGATATGTATTGTATGAGAGAAGAATCTATATTTTCAATAAAAAATAAAAAGAAATAGTTATAAATAGAAATGGAATTTTCACATTGATAATCTTAGATTTAAAATACAGAATCAAAAGTATGTGGTGTCCAAGGACTGAGGAAGCTGTATGCAGACATCCACAGCTAGGCCCCGGTTGGAGTGCCGGGAGTCTAATTAGCGAGAAAGAGGAGGGTTTATATGAGCGAGAATTGTTGAAACCAAGGTTGGATAAAGCACAGGGACCAAGAGCCAAACGAATGGAAACACATGAAATATGAACCAAAGGCTGAGGGGCCCCCAACTGGATCAGGCCCTCTGAATAGGTGAGACAGTCGATTGGCTTGAACTGTTTGGGAGGCATCTAGGCAGTGGTACCAGGTCCTGGGCTCATTGCATGAGTTGGCTGTTTGAAACCTGGGGATTATGCAGGGACGCTTGGCTCAATCTGGGAGGAGGGGACTGGACCTGCCTGGACTGAGTCTACCAGGTCGATCTTAGTCCTTTGGGGAGGCTTTGCCCTGGAGGAGATGGGAATGGGGAGTGGGCTGCGGGGGAGGGGAGGGAGGCAGGAAGGAGGAGAACAAGGGAATCTGTGGCTGTTATGTAGAACTGAATGGTATTGTAAAATAAGATAAAATAAAATAAAATAAAATAAAAAAATAAAAAAACAAAAACAAAAACAAAAAAAAAAAAAGTATGTGGTGTCACATACCTGTAACTACAAGGACTTAGAAAGCTGAGGCAGGAGGATTGTGAGATCAAGGCCAGTCTGAACTATAGCAAGATCCTGAAAAAAGAAAAGGAAGGAAGGAAGAGAGAAGAGAAAGAAAGGAAAAAGAAAGAAAAGAAGGAAGAATGTTTTAGTGGAATGTGTATCAGTCTATGAAGAGTTTTTATGGAGCCTTTGCTTTAATGTTAAAACTGAGGCAGAGAAAGACTAGGTGACATTAGCTAGGTCACTTAAGGTTAGCAGCATCACGATTAAAATACTGTGGCATGTAGAAAGATGTTTTTAAAGTATGTCATTCTAATCCATTTAAAAGTGAAAACATATGCAATACACACATATGCTGGATCGTACAATGCCTATTATTAGACTAAGTTCTTGAAGTTTCCTCTAAACAAACTGGAGTGACTTACATCCATTGGTGATGTCTGAGAATTGATGACACAAATACTTCTGAAGAAGCCATTCAAGGTGGCCCAAAATCCTTCTTGCTCCTCTGGAATTTCACTCTAATCGATGACTTTGCAGTTCTTTTATTTTCCCGAAACAATATGATGTGCTATAATAAGAATTCAATCTGTCTGATATTATTGCATAGGAATATTCATCAGACTTGTAAGCTTAGACATGATTTGGTTTATTCTCTTCAGAGCCTTTCACACTGCTCCTTCCTATGAACTCATTCCTGGGAGAGCTTTGTCCGCTAGAAATGCCCTGAAATTCTACAGACTTAAAACAGCTGCTTACATTATTCATCCACTCATTTTACCAACAGGAATCACGTTCTCTGTCTTATTTTCTCTCCCATCACTTTGGTTGTTATTGAGCTCCGGAGGCAGTGCGCATGCATAATTTTGCTTTTGTTGCTATGATTTGTTGCCTCAGTAGGCACCTATAATGTTTAGATATACTTAAATGCCTTACACTGAAATAGCATGGCCAGTTGGGGTGGGGTATGCCTATAACTCAGCAATCAGGAGGCTGACGCAGGAGGACTACCTTCAATTCAAGATCAGCATGAACTATGCAGTGATTACCGGGATAGGCAGGGATGCACAGCAAAACTCTCTTGAAAAAATTAGTCTTGAAAACATGATTCTTGGGTGTGTCTCTTACAAGTGAGACGTATCTAGTGAATTCACGTCTCTATGATGAGGAGGAAGGAAGAGGAAGTTGCACTTTTGTGTTTCTCCTTTGAAAATAAATATGATTGGATCTGAATTTTAAAACTGAGTGTGCAGTAAAAATTCAAAGGCAATAGTAGAAATTCAAAGTGTAAATATTATAAATTTTTGTAAAACGGGAGCATTTTGAAAACAAAATGAATGTAGAACTCATGGTATTTGCCACAATCGTACAAAACGTTGTTATATTCCTTGATGTAAAAGAAAATTTTAGTGTTGCTGATATGTTTAGCACTGGCCAGATGGGGCCAGACTAAACAGCCTTTAGCCATTATATTAAAAGATAGGGAGTAAACAACAGGATGGAGAGCTAAGGCTAAGAACGGAAAACAAACAGGTGTCTATACATACCTTCTGCTTTATTTTAGTACCATGTCAATCTTGGTTAGTTAAAGTTTCAAAATTTAAAACTAATTGGAAATTGACTAGGAGTGACACCATGAGATCTCTTCCAGTCTTTGCAGACCCATAATGTGATGCCATCAGAATGTTCAGGAACTTTACCAGCAGTCCTCTCCAGCTGTATTTCTGTCCCTCTTCCAGGCTTGCCCAACACTACCAATATCCACTGAAAAGGGGGCTTTCGGGTAGATGTCTGTAAGTTACAAAGGAAACTCATGCCAGACTTTAATTTCAGTCACCTTTCATTGTAATTTAAAAACCATTGTCACCCAAGTCAATAACAATTTAATTGCTTCCAACTAAAGAGAGAATACGCCAAATCATGCAGCCCTAACATGGAATATATGCTGTTCCAACTTGACTTTCATGAGAATCTTTGATGAGCTACCCAGGACAGCATCTTTACTGAATCATTGAAGAAAACTAAACACACATACGGACAGAAACTACTACAAGCTTATGAGTTAGTGCTCCCATCCCCCTAGAAATGCTTGTTATTTGGGAATGTAGTTTCATGACCCACCTGATCTACACAAGCTAAGATGCCAAAATTATTTTTCATAGGTTGGAATACTTGTTTTCTTGATTTAGGAAGCAATTGTTTCAGATATGAGTCTATGGAATTATTTCCTTATAATTTTTTCTGGAGTCAGGGTTTCTCTGTGTAGCTTTGGAGCCTGTCCTTGAACTTGCTCTGTAGATCAGGCTGGCCTTGACTCACAGAGATCTGTCTGTCTCTGTCTCCCAAGAGCTGGGATTAAAGGTGTGTTCCACCATCGCCCAGCTTCTCATAATTTTTTAATGACTAAAATATAAAAGTGAGTGAGAACCATAATAATAACAATGTTTTTTAAATGATAAAATTACTCTTTGGAGCTGGGATATTCAGCTCTTTGGGGTAATAAACTATGTAATGAAGCACTTCCATATTTATGAAAAAAGCTCTATATGAATCAGATATTGTGTTCCATCTATCATTTGTTCTGAACATAGTGAAACAGTACTATGTAATGTATATGTAGGTTTACTTAAATTTTGTATGAATGAATGTATAGAAACAGATTTACATTATACAATCTCCTTGGGGCTGGGAAGATGGCTCAAGAAGTTATACTGCTCTTGCTGAGGACCTGCATTCAGTCTCTGGCCCACACACCAGATGGCTCACAATCATTTGTAGTTCCAGCTCTAGAGGATCCAATGCCCTCTTCTGACCTCTGCTTATACCTACATATATGAGCACATATCCACTCATAGAAAGACAAGCAAACACCCCCCCCACACACAGATACACAGACAGACAAATGCACACACAGACACAGACACCCCCCCCCACAGATACACAGACAGACAAACGCACACACAGACAAACAGAAACAGACAGACACACAGACACAGACACAGACACACACACAGATGCACACACACAAACTTACAAATAGATTTTTAAAAAATGTGTGATCTTTCTGTCAGAAACAACCACAGCTAAGTTCAGGTCATTGAATAAAATGGCAATATTTTCAATATTAATATATTAAAAAATAAAAGTTCAGTAACTGTCCCTGACACTTAAAATTATTTAAGTCTCAAGAGATCCCTTGACTGGTTTGTGTGTAAAAATAAATTTCAGTTGTAAAATTAGGCTTACATCTCCACAGTTTAAAATTTTCCATTTAAAAAATAATTATAAGATTAAGAAATACAACCATCTAGTTTTATTTATCACCAATAAACCCATTCATTTTTCTATAAAACTGAATTTATGTCTTTCTCATGCCTACTCAACTGACACTCCAATTGTCTCCATTAATTAAATTTATAATAACTATGTTTATTACATGATAACATAATAATGCCTTCATGTATGAACAGCATTACTTAGAGTTTATTTAAATAAAATAACTAATATTCTAAAGTGCACTTGAACATATAAAATTCAGCTATTGTTGGATAAACACTCCTGACATACAAAACTGGAATATAGAATTAGAGGGTCACATTCTTAAGGTTTTAGAGGTATTACCAATCACTACATTTGAAACATCTATTAAAATTTAGGTTACTCTAGACCCAATTTTATTGCTTTTTCTTTAATTAGTTTACATTATTTAAAACAATTTCAAAATTTAAATATATTTTGGTCATGTTCGTCCCCTCCTCCAAGCCCCTCCAGATCATCTCCCCCTCCTTACCTACCCAACTTTATGTACTTTCTCAAATCTGAAACAAAAACCCAATACAAGAAAACAAGATAAAACCACATCCATAAAGAAAAATAATAAAAAGAAAGACAGAAAGAAAAACAAAACACCACACTGTAACCAAATTAAAGCACACATATAAAAAATGTGGAGTCCATTATATGTTGGTCAACTACTCCTGAAGACAAGACCTCTCCTAGAGTGGTTATACTCCAGTCCCTCTATTGGAGAACACTGGTTATCCTCTATCAGAAGGTGTAAGTGACAGTTCAATTGTTAAGCTTTACCCAAGTGGCTAGTATTCATTCATTCATTCATTCATTCATTCATTCATTCATTCATTCAGTTTTTAAAAATATTGCAAATAAAATATAATAAAACAAAATAAAAACTATCACATCAAAGTTGGACAAGACAAACCAACAGAAGAAAAAGAGCCAAGAGAAGACACAAGTATCAAAGACTCAGTCATTTGCACACTCAGGAATAAACTGAAAGCCATAATGTGTGCAGAGAAGATCTGGTGCAGGCCTGTGCAGGTGCTGTGCATCCTGCTCAGTCTCTTATGAACATCAATCATGTTGATTTAGGAGGTTTTGATTTTTTTGGTGTCCCTGATCCACTCTACTCCCCCCTCTTTCTACCTCCTCTTCTGCAGGGTTGCCTGAGCTCTGAGGAGAGAGATTTGATGAACACATACTATTTAGGGCTGAGTAGTCCAAGGTTTTTCACTCTCTGTGTAATTTCTGGCTATGGTAGGCTTAATTTTTATAATACTTTAGTCATTGTGGAAAATATACTGATGCTGAGACATTATTTGTCTGTGCTTAGTAATTTTAACTCATTTTGGTCTTATTCTCCAAAATCTAATAGATGACATTGTGAATTTTCAGAAAATTTGGCTATAGTTTAACTCATTCCTAATTTTTGACCACATGATGAATAACTGATTAAAATATAGTATAGATCCTTATTGAAGCATGGATAAAAGAGCTATCCTTGATTAATATAACATACCCATGAATGTTGTCCCATGTTACTCTACTAAAACAAAGTACACTAAAATACTGCCTACATAACTATCTGAGGATTGTGGTTATTATAAATCATCACACAGCCTTTATGACCACTCAGTCATTTGTCCAGAACTACAGGGGAGAAAAATAAGCTGTGACTAGTTTAAACTTCATCACCCTTGAACTTTCAGCTGAAGCCTAGAGAAATGACTCAGTGGGTGGAGAGCTTGCCATGAAAGCATATGGACTTGAGTCAGATCCTGGGACCCCATGATAAAAGGCTGGTTGTGGCAGCATGCATCTCTAACCCAGTGCTGGAGTAGAGATGGAGAGAAGAGGATGCTGAGGGCTCATTGGCCAACCAGTTTAGTCTCAAAATGGCAAGCTCAGGTTCAGTGCTAGACCCTGTCTCAAAAATATGTTGGAGAGAGACAGAGTAAGACACCTGAAGTTGTTGTTTGGTCTTCATGTCAGTCTATCCAGATGAACACACCTGCACAAGAGAGAGAGACACTACCTTTTTGGCAGATAATATTTGAGTTACTGTCTTAATTTTGACAAGGCCAAAGTGAGTGCTATTTTTTCAGAACACAATAGGGAGTGCTGACGAGTTGGCTCAGCTGTTAAGAGCATATGCTCCCTTTCCAGAGGACTCAAGATCAGTTTCCAGTACCTGCGTTCATTAGTTCACCAACACCTGTAACTCCAGCTCTACGTGGTCTTGTGCTGATTTCTAGCCTTAGTGGCCACCTGTGCTCATCTGTTCAGGTCTGGCACAGATGCACACATACATAATTATAATACATAAATAATTAAAAATAAAATACTTCTTTAAGATAACAATAGGTAGACACAATTTCTAATATATATTTATATTATAATTATATAACTATTATATATAATAATATATATTTGCTTTTCTGTCCTAATATGTAAATGATGTCTGCTTGTTCAACATTTATTGCCAAATACTAAGCTAAAGTTTTTTGGTGAGATATTACTGAAGTACAAAATGAGGCAAGTGCACTTACAATTTTTCTAAATTTTTATCCATCTAAATGAATTTAGATTTCATTTCTATGGAAATCTGAATGAGGCGAAGATCACCATCCGATTATATACCACAGATGGCATATAAGCTAGGTGTTCAGAAAACTGTGGGTCAGATCAGTGACAGCTACAATCAGAGTGGCTCTATGGACTGAGCTGGACAGCTCAGTGGGAAAAATTTATGGCTGTATGTTGCAGGAAGGGAAGGGAGCGATATCGAATGGAAAAATGACAAATGAGCAAAGAATCTGGGTAGATGAGAAGGCATCTACCTCCCAAAAGCTCTTAGTAAATGTGCTTTGGATTTGATCCCATGCACAGATGAAACACAGGAGGTCCGTTTAAACAGCAAGTCAAATTCTAAACTACTCATGAAACTGTTTCAAGCTTCCCTACTGGTGAATGTTTTTATTTTCTTCATGGCATCACTAGCTCTCATCACTGGACCAGCCCTGCCATTCTTTTACATTTTCGTTTTCTTGGTGACTACTCACACACTACATCTTGATTTGTGAAAATAATGGTGAATATTTCCTATTTTCTGCCATGGATACATATCTAAGATACAAAATTGGATATCTAGCTTGTCTTATGATAAACACACTACACTTGATCATTGTTATCAATGGAAATATAATTTTTGTTGGTTCAAAGTAGAATAATTATCAGTTGAATATTTGAGAAAGTATTCTGTAGTGTAAATATAATTTAAACTGGTCTTTCAGGTTTTTGTTGTTGTTCTTCGGGTGGTGGTGGTGGTGGTGGTGGTGTGTGTATTATATGTGGTATATGTGCACATATGTCTGGATGCATATACAGATGATGTAGGAGGATGTTGGTACCCGGATCTATCACTCTCCACTGTATTCCCTTAAGACAGGTTCTCTTACTGAGCCTGGGGTGAGACTAGCAGTTTGCAAGCCCCAGTGATCTTCCTGTGTCTCCCCCAAACAGCTCTAGGATGACAAATCCCTTTGCAGCTGTGCCCAGTTGCTGATGTGGTTGCTGGGATCGGAACTCAGGTCCTCATGCTTGCATAGCCAGCAGCCTTACTCACTGAGCCATCTCTTTAGCTCCGAAACTGATTATAACACAGAGCAAACTTTCCTTAGCAAGACTCAGTACAATGGGAAATGTCTTATTTTTGTAGTTTCTGAAAATGACAGTTTTTTGCACTCACAATGGAAATACAAAGCACTTGAACTCACGCACTGCAGAAAATGCTCAAGACCTTCCAGGCATAACAAATAACAGCACCACAGAGAAGAACACAGCTTCTTTCTGCATCAGGGAACTGAGTTGCTTCATGTCTAGAGGCATTGGTGCAGTAATTGTGCAGAATTTCCAATGCATGTGGACCATGTAAAAATAGAAACGTTTATTCTCTTGAACTGTGAATCTTTGGGTGCATACACATTTTCTCATTCAATCTACCAAATCAGTACCTAAAATTCTTACCATGATATAACTAAGAACCATTTCTACTTCATCCTTTTAAAAGTAAAAAAATTCACAAGATTCAACAACAGAAAATGATGTTTTATAATAATTAAATCACTTTGTTGATCCGAGTGAGAAGTGTAAATTTAAAAAGTCATAATTATTTCTAGACTTTTGACCCAGTCTTTGAATGTGATGAAAAATCATTGTAAAACACCATTGTACTGGGTTGCATTTGAAAGGCAAGGTCTTCACACACATTTGACACAGCAAACACAGATACAAAAGACAAGTCGATCTATGTTCATTTCACAAATCTGAAGACTAAAACCCAAGCCAATACCAGATTTAATGAAAAGATTTATTAAGTACTTTGTACAACTTTCAGTACACAGTAGGTGCTAATGAAGTATCTGTTCAAAGGTGGGTGGTTCTGAAATCACAAACTGTGGAAGTATTAAAATATCTCCCTAGATTTTATTCCTCATATATTGGAATAGAAATTGAAGCAGGTTTGGCTGCCTGTTAAAGAAATCCATGAATTATTTATAATTGAAGACAAACCATAAAAAGGAATAACAGGGCACAAATATCCATAATTTGGTCATTTGCAATGGAAGCAGAGCATCAGATCTGTCTGATTAAAATTAAAAGTGCTGTTATGAAGTTAGCACATGAATAAAGCAAAAGTCTAGTGAGTGTATTAATGTGCTATATATAGATATTAGCCAGTGTTGATATCAATAAGCTGGGATCAGCTTGGGCCTTCAGCTGCTTAGGTAGGGACCTGGATAGTTCAAATATTGCACAAAGGAGGTGACTCTCAGGGACCACTGCCAGTTGTGTGAAGTTCTGTTGGATAGGAATAACCATGACATTAATATCCTGGAAATATCCATGACCCAGATAGATAAACTATAGATTTTTCCAAGCCAGAGGAATTTCATTATACAGTGAGAGAACTAAGAGGTCAAGAAAATTGATCATAGCTTGTAGCTGACTGGTGGACCAGCTCCTAATACTCACTCTGACCAATTTTTCCTGAATACACAGGATGATGAAATAACAGCAGTGTTTCCTGAAGCCACAGAAGTCAGTGCGTGGAAATAGGGAGAAGATGGCACCTATCACTTTGCAGGATGGACTCACCTTGACAATTACTGCTGAAGAGAACAAATGGAAAGGATGAAGCACGACTGCTAATGCAAACCAGGAAAATTGGCAAATCAACATATTAAGAGTCAGTAATGGATGACTAGACGTTTAAGCCATTGGCCACATAAAGTCAGTAGATAAAAATGTATGAGAATTACCTGGCTGCATGAATACCATATAAACAATATTACAAGGTAATTCTACCATACTCTCTATGAATGATCCCCTTATTAAACAGAGATCTAAACACTGGCATGGGAGCTGTGAAAGATTTGAGGGTAGAAAAAGAAATATCTTTAGTTGACACAGGGACTGGGAATGGTGTTCCTGGAAGGTAGACCTTTAAGAGAGATTGGATAGACTGATGAAAAGATTTTATGCGGCCTACAACAGTCCACTGTATTAAATTTTCCCTTTTGAGAACGTCACAAAACTTGTATAGTACAGAAAAATAGCCAGATCTAGGCAAAACTGTCCACCTGGTGTGAATTGTGTAACCCACTTTTCAAATCTGAGCAGTGTCCTTCTGTAAAGTCATCTGAAAAAAAAAAAAAACTGCTAGATTCTCCTTTCTGCAGTAGCAGGATCCTACATGAAAGCAGAGATGGGTTTTAGTAACCGAGTCCTCTGCTTCTTTCATAGTCTCTGTGGGAAAGGCAGGCAGGCAAGCAAGGTGGAGCTGAATTCCAAAGGCCTGGAGCTCTGCCTCTGTTGTGCTCCTTCTGTTTCCTTAGTTTCTAACCTTCAACAATGATGCTCTTAACACCAGCAACAGCAGCAGTAGAAACGACAGCCACAGCCACCATTTATGAGTATTCAGTGAGGCTGGATATTGCACGAATGAATGTTGTTTAGCTGGGCTAGATATTGCATGAATGAATGAATGTTGAGCTGGGCTGGACCTTCCATGATGTGCTTGACAGCCACCCTTGTCTTTACTAACTTGTGCAGGTTACTTAGTCCTCTGCTGCAGCTTCTAAATTTACAGATTATAAATATTAATAGCATCTAGTTTTGATTGTCAAATGAGTTAATACCAGAAACATGTTTAGAATATTCCTGGGCGTATTGTTACAAATTCTTATTATTTCATATAATTTTCAAAGCAAAATTTTAAAATTAGTAGTTGTAAGTTTTCCCCCCAATTTACAGATAAGCATATTGAGACTCAAAAATATTGGCGAACATCTTTAAGACTGTAGAGCTAGGAGGAGACAGAATCAGGGCTTAAACTTTCAAATGTTTTGCTTTTTAGCTATTCCGCCATGCTGGTTCTCCCTCAGCTCCAGCTACACCAGTAAACCTCTTTGATTAGTTTTCTGTTGAACCCATCAGGGGTTTTCACATGTCTTTTTCTTTTGCCCATCTTGTTACGCCTCTCTCTGAATAGCTGTATTAGCTTTGTCAAGCCAGTGACATCAAAATTACCCTGCAGGGCCTGCTCACTTGCCTCTTCTCTCTCACCTCCCTTCTCCACCTTCACGGAGCTAATTGCTCGTCTGTGTTGTTTTAACACTTAGCTCACCTGTCTCCCTTACAGCATTTATCACATTGTCTCATACCCTGTTGATGTCTTCAGTGTGAGATGATGAACTTCTCTGCAGCACAGAGGAAAGTCTATTGAAAATGTTAGACTCTCTGCCAGGGCCTCACAGGGATGCACTCACTGAAACTTCTCAACAGCTCCAGAATTCGTACACTACTGCAATTCTTTTTCTGTTATTAAGGCAGAATCTAACCTTAAGTGTGGGCATAATGAATTGTTATCACATTAAAGTTATGTTTCAGTAAATAAATGTTTAGTAAAAAGGATAGGAAAATCATTTTCATGGGAGAAAATCAACATTAAGTTCAGCTTTTTTTTTTTTTTGATGGAAGACAAAGGAACAAACTCTACTTCACCTATCTAATTGTTTTGTCTTTTCTTAAGTCTGTAAAAAGAAGCAACTGATTAGCTGTGGCTACTTCAAGCCCAATCCTTAATCCATCTTTAACACTTTTGGTAGTACAATCCCTTGCCCAAGGTATAATGGATACCTTACTTCCTCGTCCTGTGATCTTGAGTACCCATGTAAGTTAAGTGCTTCAGTATTTTACTATCTATCCAAAAATCTCATAAAACATGTAGTGAATGACAATATCAGCTTTAATATTAGTGACAAGAATCTAATATTTTCCACACTCAGAGGATGATGTGCCCTTAGGCATCAGAAGGAGCTGTGAAGGCCAGGTGTGAACCCCTTCCACCTCCAACTGACCTGTGGCTTCCGAGAGGTCTATTTGTACAGCCACTTTAGGGAAACACATTCTCCCGGGTTTCCTCTGGAGCATTAGAAAATCTGCTGCTTGATCAACTTCCTGACTTGGGGAAAGGAAACTGGCTTTAAAAGCCTTTTAACCCAAAGGGTTTGGACAGTTAATGGACAACATCCTCTTGGCAAAAGGAGATGATGCAAAAGCGCCTTCCCTTGTTTAAAAACAAAGCTTTACTTATGTAACATTTTTATAAAGTTAAAGGCTTTTGGTTTTACTAGTTATTTTTGGAATCTGTCACATTGCATCATAAGGCAAACTATTTGTCAGTCTGGCTCACCCCAAGTCTCCCCTATGTTTCTCCTCTTTTTTTTTTTTAAACTACACTTTCAACTTACTTGCCATTTACAAATGGTATCTTCATTTTATGCACCATGCAGGCTTAATTTCATTTCTATATTGAGCAATTCTTTAATGTGAGGTAAATAAAGTTTCTAAAGGTCTAGAAAAGTCACAAAATAAATGGCATGTCTATAATTGAATAGGACAATAAAATTTCATTAGTGAACAGATAATAACTTATAATTTCTATTCAAAATATTCATAAACTCTATCACCAAACAAAAAAGTAATGTATTTTTTGTCATGAAAAAACAAAATCACAAAACTTGGGAATATTAAATAATTCACACACTCAGAGAACTTATCTTGATTTTAGTATCACTAGCCAGTGTTTCAAACATGTCATTATTTAGCACCCATTTTTCTTTTTAGTATAGAATTGATGTAAGTTGGAATTTTAGGTGTAAACAAGTTATAGTCTATGCTACCCATGGGATAAGATAGAATAAAATCTCAAATTTGTCTAATGGTGAATGTGGAGAAGTGAGGAGTTTGGGTTCTATTTACAACTTCCCAGCAGTAATCCCAGGTGCAGCACAGTTCAGCAGTTAAATGACTTAGCTGAAAGGTGTATATATGCATAATTATGAATATATTTCATTGTACTTCTAATAGAAACAACTGCTGGAGGCCAAACATGCTTTTCAGCTATAGAACACTCAGGAGTTGTATTTTTACCCCAATAAGGAGCAGTAGACATCTTAAAGGGGTGGATCACTTTAATAATAAAGATGCACCTCATTTCATATATTATTTCTATTTTTGTCTGGCACCAGAAAAGAGCCCCTGACAATAATCACTAAGATGCACAGGGACAAGTCTGTCATTTGATTGCACTTTACCAAAACATTTTCATGATACTTTGAGAGAAGTATGACTCTAGCAGAAGAGACTCACCTCCAAGTCTCTTGAAGGAATTGAATTACCTCTTGTGGAAGTAAACAATTAGGACACAGTGGGGGTGAGGAGACACTTGACATGTAGGTTTCTCTGTGACTTTATACAAACTGTTTATAACATGGGAACTATTTTGAAAACACAGCATGGTGACACATCTAAGCATAAGTGGCAGGGTCCTGACACTTTCCTTAGAATGTAGCAAAAACTGCCCCATAGTTGAGGATGTATGATATATAAAAGATTCCAAGGCAAACCAGGAGATAAGGCATTAGGGAGAAGGTAGAAGCAAACTTAATTTGTAATCATTAATTCCGACCTCACCCTAGGAGTATTTATTGTCTTAGCACCCATAACTCGCCGTTATTCCATATCTGTTGATTCTCACTTGACTAAGCTCAAGAGGAGCTCCTTCTGTCATGTGTTCTTCAGTCCTCACAGCGTGAAGCCAGAGCCTAGATGAATTTACTGAACAAACAAATAAATGAGCAAGCTACTCAGGTAAGCATCCATAGAAATGTTGATGACTGGGAAAGTGGCCACATCCAAGTGTTAACAACGACAATCAGTTAATTCTATAGAGCATGATGGTATTGAAATTCAATTAGCCAACATCTGAAGAAGATAGCCAATTGATTTTCCTATTTACAATTAATGTTTTTCAACTGTAATCAATTTTGTTATTCAAATCAAGCCCATGTAGAAAACCAGGCAAGCTACTCACCTCAGTCTGCCTTAGCTAATATCTGCATGAGATTCCACAGTCACAAACATATAAATCCACTGTGTATAAAAGGAACCAGATGACGAGTACAGCCATATCCCCTGAAAAACACTACCACTATGATGGAAAACAATGTAAAGACTATTCAGCTCTATAGTGTAATTAGTCCAAGAGGAACCCATTATTTATTGATGGTGAGTCTTTCTCAATGGGAAACTGGACTCCCCATTGAGGATGTATTTTTATGGAATGAAGATTAGTAAAAATTTCAAGTGGAATTAATTACCCACTGTTTTTTTACTGACTATTGAAATGGTTGCCAAAATTGATAATGTGTTTTGGCCATAAAGACACTGGAAATGACTTTTATTTTGTATGATTACTACTATGACGTATTCACTTACAAACCTGGTTGATAACCAAGGATGTGTCTGATTCACCGCTTCAGCCTTCACCTGCAAATGCCAAGCTGACCAACAGTGACAGTCACTAGAGTTAGCTGTATTCACTATCCCCCTGGGACCAGTCATTTATACAAACTGAGTTGTTAGTCCAAGTAGCTAGGTGGAGTCAGGCAAACTCATTCCTAACCCCCATCCCCCCCCCCACACTCTTAATCCACCTCTATTTACTTATCTAAACAATAAAAGTATGGACTAGTGAAACCTCTGTTCTCTGGCCTCAAGACCATTGCAGAAATTTCTGATTGATATTTGAAACTTCCAGCCAAGTTTTCCATGAAAATAACCAACGTCATGTCTTTCCTGTAAATTTTGAGATGGAAACATGTTAGGAGACCATGTTTTGGTAACACTGTCTTTATTGTGTTTTAGGTAATGGTTTTAGTATGAACAAGGAGCTTTTATTGCTAGATCCACCTCACTGCTGTGCATTAAACTTTGTCTCAGATCAAATTAGCTTTGGTGTAGAAATGAGGTTAGAATGCTCACTAATCATGGCTTGAGCAAAACTGAAGAGTTGCATAGACCATTAAAAATTTCAGTTTTTTGTTTTTTCTATTTACATTAAAAATTCTGTTTATAGAAGTATTATACCAATAAGAAATTCTGTTTCACTCAGTTCTTAACCTTATTTTTCAAATACAAATACAAATGCAAAACAAACAAACAAAAATCCCTCCAGAAACAAAACAATAGAAAGCCAATAGAACTAGTAACAGCTTTCTCTGGCTTTGTTGTACTATTTCTGCAAACCATTTGGCAAGTAATAGATTTAGAACTCAAATTCTACTGGACACTAAAGTGTAAGAATTATATTAAAATTCCAAACCAAACAATTAGGCATGTATTTGTTTGTAAATACCACTGCCATATAAGAATAAATAAAGGGGTGGATTTGAAAAGTTACCCAAAAATGCTTTAGAAATATTAAGTCAGCTTTATGCTGTCAGTCATATATTTCCAGTTTCAGAATATGGTAGCTACAAAAAAAATCCATAATAAAGCTAATTTTTCTAGTTTGTGCTTGTTTGCAATATTAAAGAAAATTATATGCCAAAAATGTAAAATTTATTCCACGAAAATTAACAGGCTACACAGATAAATTTTGGCAAATGCAACTTTATATTGAAGTTCACACATCTGTATCTTAAAGAATGAGACTCACAGAATCTAATGTATTTCTAAAATACCAGAAATCATATTATAAGCTTTCACAAGTTAAAACTGAAATAATTTAAACGACCAATACACTGAATGTGCAGAAAGTATAAACAAGACTGTGCCTTCCACAGAATAAACACTTCACAAATTGTGCCGGGTGTCATCCTAAGGCTGTGGGTTCCACTTGACAGCTGACTTACAATATAAACATACAGCAACTGTCTGCTTCTTAGAACACCCTAGAATGGGCAGCACACCTCAGAAGAAAATCTCTTTATCCGAATGATGTGCACCTTAATTTCCAAACCATGTGAGGAAAAATGGAAAAGTATTCAATGCTCTTCCATGCACTTCCTGATGAACAGCCAGGGCCAGTCACTGATTCAATGCCTCTTGACTATTTTCTCCACTGCTAAAGAATATGAAGGATACTAGATAACCCTTTAAGGCAACACGTGTTTATTCTGCATCATTAGAACTGCTCATCTGTGGTCAGTTGATACCATTCATGTTGCCTCCCAGACAGATATCTAGCATTTGTAAAATAGAAACGAACTGGAAACTTTTTTACTGAATGAACAGAAAACACATAATACAGTAGTTCAATGCTAGCAATTTCACTGGTAAGGAAGGAAAGTGGCATTTAGAAATAGCAATATATTAATACAAAAAGGTAAACTCTAATTGGAACTGATATACTGCTTTGGAATGCTCCCCCAAACTTACAAGGCGTGTTTAAAGTGTTGTACCCCAATATTTCATGGCACATCTTTAGAGGATTACAGTACTGTTAAGTCCCCCAGTAGTGAAGTCTTTGCAAAACAAAAATAGTATGAAATGTTTTAAAGTCTTCAAACTTCTAAAATTAGCTTTTATCAACACATTTACCTCATGTCAACTTAATTTATTCAAATGTCCAATGCTAATTGTTTTTAAGTTTTTTCATATGTAATGATATACACAGCATTTAGCACTGACACTTAGCACCTGCTACTCTCATTATCTAGTGTTCAACCACAGAAAGAAACGTAGGGCAGTGGTTCTCTGTCCTTTCTTAATTACAAACCTTCGACAGCCAGCCGTCAGCAGGATCACTCTGAGACTGAAAATAGGATTATAGGTGAACTATTGCAAAGACTGCAGAATGTTGCCCAAATCCTTACAACTGCTGATCCCATCCTTGCTTTTCTTCTCAAGACATGGCTACAGGCCACAATTGCTTAGCAGAGAGGGTTAGTGTTTCACAAGGCTAAAGATTTACAGATGCTCCCTCATATAACACAGTAAGGTTCCCTTGGTAACCTGGATTTTCTGCAGTAAAGAAGGGTTGTGCTGAAACAGCGCCTCAGCTCCCTGTTGGAGAAAATGCAGACAAAGGGATTGATTCCTGCTTGGGCAAAACTCATCCAGACAGCGGCCGTTAGAAATCCCCCTGGTACTACAGGCCCTCTTGCAAAAACTCTCCAATAGCAGGCCACCAGGTAGGGGCCCCACAAGGTTAGGAAGAGAAAAGTCATTATATAGAACATTCTGCTGATTCGTTTCTCCATTTTGAACTCATCTAAGACCAACAGCCGTCTTCTGCCTGTGGTATTTGCATTTTGCCTGATGCCCAGCAAGGTGGGTGGTGTGGGACCCCTTCCAAATCCCGCTAGCCAATTGGCAGCTGCCTGGCCACTGGCTCCAGGGCCATGAAAGGTCCAGTTCTGGCTGACTGCTGCTACAAACTGGACTGGCTTCATTTTCCTTCGATCGTGGACAAAAAATATCAGCTTGAGGTAGACAAGCTGTGTGGCTAGGAGGATGAGAGCGAGGAGCAGCATAAATCCAAGGGAGTCGTTAGCCCTGAACGAGCGGTGTTGGAAGGTGCACTGATCCTCCTCCCTAATGAACGAGTAGGTGCCCACGTCTAAAACTGGGGGGAAGGCCATGGCCACAGACAGAGTCCAGACCATGCAGATCACAGCCAAACACGTCCAAAAGGTCAGCCTCTTTGTATAGAAGCGGTGATGGGCGATAGCTAAGTATCTGGTGACGCTGATGCAGAAGAGCATGAAAGCTGTGTGGAAACAGGACAAAACCCCCAGAAAGGCAATCACTTTGCAAGTCAGAGTCCCATAAGTCCAGGTAGAGCCGTTTTTGACAGAGTTGAATACAAATGGAAAACAAATGGCAGATCTGAGGATGTCTGAACAGCACAGATCCAGCAGGAAGTAGTAGGGAGCTCTGTGCAAGGTCTTATCTTTCACTAGCAAAATGGAGATCAGGAGGTTGCCCACCACGCTGACTCCTATTATGAAACCCAAGGAAGTCAGTTTCAGAAAGGCTGTTAGAGGCGAAAGATTTTGCAAAATGTTGTCAGCTGCATGGCTATAGTTCGCCATAGATGGATGGAGGATAAAAAACAGCCTCAGTCAAGTCTCATGATCTAGATACAAGAACAGGGAAAAGCTAGATCCATGCATTTTACTGAAAATGTAATCCACAAAGAGATCTGATCCAATCTGTGCTCATGCTTCCTTTTTCCTTCCGTGTGATTTGCCATCAGAATATCTGAAGAAGAAAACAGAGAACTATCAGTTCTTAAGTTAACAAGCCATGATGTCAAAGCAAGCAGAAAGCTGGCCCTTTATGAGGAAGCAAATAAAGTTTCCATTTTAAACACTGCTGTTTGCTCCAGCAGTCCTTTGCTTGAGATGTCAGGGTACTGGCTGTTTTAGTGTCCTAAGCTAGGTGAACTTAACGATGTCCTTATTCTAGACACCATCTAGTTAGATGTGGGCATCTTCATGAGGGAAGGGAATAAATTGTCCCACAGTTGTAAGATATGCCAGCCCAAGAATTAGTAACTAGCTTTGCAATGGAATCTGCAAGGTTACGGATAGGAGACAGAGAGGAGGCTACCCACAATTATTAGAGCTCTTTTAGTACCATCAGTATTTTAAAGGAAGCTTCTCTGCTCATTTGCATCCAGAGAACCTCTGCAAAATATACCTTTTAAGTCAAGTGCCCCAGCTCATGCTGCAGGAGAGTATTTGTTGATTCATCTTGAGGCATGATTTCGACACCAGACTTCAAAATGAATAGAAATCTGTCCCAAGATTTGATGTGGTTTAACCTTTTGTCTTTCTCTCCCTACCCCACCCACCCCCCTTTTTGGCAAATCTTGTAGCTTTTCAGCCAACATGATTATTAAAAATGGTTAATGTAAATACTGGCCAGGGAAACACACCCAGAGGGATAATGCACTTCCATTTGTAAACCTTGGCTGCCTGGATTCAAATGAATATAACATGAACCGGTATTTCTTAGGCAATTAAGCCTTTCTCATTTACACTGATAATCTTTGTTGCAAATCACAAGTGGCTTTATTTTCAAACAAAATGCACATTGTCTCCTGGGTGCCTGGGAGCCACACCAGGGAAATCAGCTTCCTCTGTTATTCCCACGAAGCGAGTTTCCTTTGCCACTTCTCACTTGCCTGGAATATGCTGATGGAAGCCCAAGCAGAACTGCATCCGATGATGCTAATTTCCCAACCGGTGCATCCCCGGGTAAATACCGACCACATCATGCAACATTACGAAACCTGAAATCCACCACCCCTGGATTTATAACGGGGATGGGGGAGGGGGAGGAGAGAGAGAGAGAGAGAGAGAGAGAGAGAGAGAGAGAGAGAGAGAGAGAGAGAGAGAGAGAGAGAGAGATGCATTACATACAGGAAGATGAGGAGAGATTGCTTCTGTGCTGCAAGGGAAGGATTCCCGGTGGTTCGCAGTCTGGTATTCCTCAGTTTTGCAAAGCTTTCCAGAAACCGAACTCTCAATAAGCCTTACAGAAGATGCATTGTCTGAATGTACTTCCATTATGCAGTTTATTGTCAGGAAAAAAAAAAAACCCTCTGGGAGGGCTGTATCCTGGTGAACCTGCAGTTTCATCACGGTGCAAACCCCCTCCCCCAAACTTAACCAAGAGTATATCCTCCTACCTGTTGGTGTTGGATATCCCGACAGACTATAGCTTCTTCTTTCTATAAATTGCTGATTTTTTTTTCCTGAGTGCCTTGACTGAGCATCCAGGCAGGGCTCGGCGGCGCCTGCGCGTTGGAGCCTCCTTCAGCTCCAGCCGCGTCCTCCCCTGTCGCAGCGGCACCGTCTCCCCCAGTAACGCAGGGGCCGCGGCGGCGGCGCGGTGGCGAGGGCGGCGGCAAGGGTTGCTCCTCCGGCCTCCTCCGCCGAGCCAGCGGGAGCCCCTGCCCGTCTCCGGAGCAGGCTGGCTTGCTTCAATGTCCTGTCCAGTTCAGCCGGCCCCGAATCAGGCTTTTGTTCCCTCGAGGCTGCTTCGGAACTTTTCCCTCCCCGCATTGGAAGTGGGGGGCTCGGGAAGGCTCTTCCCGGACCTCAGGCCCATCCTCTTCCCCTAGGGCAGCGCACGAAGCCACCGTGCCGCGGACGGCCGCCTCCGCCCCAGCTGCCCCGAACCCTCGCCTGCCCGAAACATCGTCTTCCTTTCTCTGTCAGGGTGGTCCTGCTAAGCATTGGATGCGCCTTGCAGAATTCTTCTCAAATGATTTTCCCTGCTGGTCTTTGGTTTGGCACGTTAGCTGGGGAAAGAAAAAGAAAGAATGAAAAAAGAAAGAAAAAAAATTAAGCACAGTCCAAAATCTTGTCAATGGGGGAAGAAGGAAAGCAGGTTAGGGCAGCCCTGTCTTTGTTAGTCGTCATCTGTTCGCGAAGGCACGCAGATCTGCGTTTAAGGAAGGAGAAGCTAAGTTCAGACAAGTGCAAAAACGATCTACACTCATTCTACCTTCTCGAAAGTGACTAACGGATCAGGAGAACAGAGATTTTACATGGCTGTTCCTCACATCCCACCCCACCAAGCTACAAGCCTCTCCTTTCTCCTCCAAGCTGGGCTGACCAATAGGTTGCTGATGTCAAAGCGGTGGTGTGTATGAGTTCCCCCTTTCCTCTCCTTTGTTATTAGACATTTAAAAAAAAAAAAACAGAAATATGATGAATACCGAAAACTTACACCAGTCCACAAACACCACATAGTCTGACACCTGGTGATTAGGAACGCCTCTAGAATCATCCACGTCCCGATTCTCCCATTTCCAAAGAGTTTTTGTGAGGGTGGGGTAAGATTTTAAACAACTACCCACTCTCCTCCACCCCTTAAAAGCTAGCAGGCACGCTTTCATTAATTCCCAAGGTAAAACGTCTGCTTGTCCTGCTGCAAGCTTATTGCTTTATAATAATCTGTTAATGAAACAGAAAAAAAAACCTCTCTACAGTAATAATTTGATCTCGAGACAGCAGTAAAATACCTCATCGCTGGGTGGTGAGATTGTGACATTCAGGGGAAGTCAAGCCAATCAGCATACAGATAATATAGGTTAATTTACATATTGTATTTCTATTGGACACATAGAGGTAAAATGTTTAAAGCTTAAAAATGAATACTTCACTGTCATGATGTCACAGTCGTTACACAAAGACCAATGTTAGTAATGCTGAAATAATGTTAAATTGCCCTGATTTGATTGGAGATTTTCTTAGCCAATTAAAAAAATAATGATTCTCTCTCTCTCTCTCTCTCTCTCTCTCTCTCTCTCTCTCTCTCTCTCTCTCTCTCTCTCTCTCCCCTCTTTTGGATATCCATAAGGTACTTGCTTTAAGCATTTCCTTTACTGAGGAGAATCAATCCTGCAACAATACTGGAAGTAGCTTGAAGATATTTCCACCCAAGTAAGATATCCCAGTTTTTGTAAAACTCAATTCTGCAGAACTTGAAATTATATAATGAGGGGAAACTTTTAAATGAAATCTCAAACTGTTTTTATGAAACTACAATATAGTTTTCTACTTCTTAAATTATATCTTAATGTATTTTTCAAAGAATGATGATTTATTGAACTTTTAAGATTAAAAATTACTTAATGGAATAAGTGATTCAAGTAAGTTTGCTGAACACCCACTGTTGACCAGATGTTAGGCTGTCCAGATTAAAAAGTAAATGAAAGGGAAGGGCACACCGCCAGAGCACAAAGCAATAATCCACTCTGGCAAAAAGTGCAGGACTATGACCCAAGGGTTGAACTAGATAATAGAAAAGTATATGTATATACAATAGTCTTTCATAGCAATGTCCAGGTATAGTAGAGATATTTTTCATTTGCAATTGAGTACAGTTACACTTGCTTCAGTGCCCCCCTCCCCGCCCCCGCCTGTTAGACGACTATGCCATTTACTTGCCTTGAAAGGGGGCTCAAGAACTAATGAGATAATTTAGTTCATTAACACTACTGGAGAAAACACTGGGTTTTGTATCTTGGAACAACAGACAAGGATTTTAAATATATGTTTAACAGCTGAACAAAGTTTAAAAGATGAAAAAATATGAACAAAGTTTACATTATCATCAAGTTCTTAAACATATGGCTATTGCTGCAGATTTACGTTCGCATTGTAGGGTGACTTGACCTCAGCTAATTCCTTTTCTGGTTCCTTGTATCACCAAACCTAGAAAAATTGATTTTCAGATTAAGAATAAAGGACGAAGCACATGTGGTGAAGTGTTTTCTACCCTAATCGTTGGGTTTGAAGGACTTTGAAGGTTCCCAGCATTAGACATGTTACATTTCGTATATTGATTTGTGTTTAGGAAGACTGGGGCGATTTGCTAAATTTGGTCATTATACTCAATATAGACAATTTTATTTTAAAAGGAAACTAACTTCTTTTTGGAGTTAACCTATTTTAGGTTTTTGTTCTGTGATGCTCAGCTTCATTATGGGTGCAGTGGTTTTATTCTATGCATTGCTTATGTGCAAGTCTATCAAGATTTGAATTCACAAAACAACAGGCTGCAATAAAATATTCTAAAAATGATATCTAGTTGTTCATTTAAAATGTTACCTTTTCTGCTTATAGCTTGTCATTAAAGCTTTAGAAAACATGTAAATTTAGAGTTCTGAACTAGCGATTTCTGAGAACTTGATTTATAAGAAAGGTTCTCATTGATTCCTTTTGCATAGAAACATTTTCTGATAGACTATTGAGAAATAAGAGCTAACCTGTCATAAGTAATTAATAGATAGAGAAATTATACATTTATATTTTAATAATGTTTTTCAAAGAAGCAAACTTTTCCAGAGTGATGTAAGTAGTGAAAAGTTTTTAGGGCATTGTACTTATACACTTGAAGTGTAAAATGGTGGACTTTAGACCTAAAAAATGACCATCAGATTTTAAAATTGTGCCTCAGGAGTTTGGAATAACCATAATTGTGAACATCTCAAATGAGGAATGAGATTTCTTCAGAATTTTAATAGGTTTTAAAAAGATTAAGAATCTGGCATATTTCTTTCCACATCGCTAAGAGGTTCATTTGTCAGATTTTTCTTTCTGTTCTGCCACAAAACAGGGTCCAAAGTGCTACTATAACTCACTTTTAATTTGGAGCACCTTCTTTCTCAGTTAAGACACAGGCTTTTGAAAGCTCAGCAATTTACTTACTGTGACTTTTATGTAGAAAATTTCCATCTCTGAAAACTTTAAGATTTATTCTCGTATTTAATTCATCTAGTAAACTATTTGTCAGACTGATTCTCTATGAGATACAAGGACAGATCTTGACTAAAACCAACGATCATGTGGTGGGAGCAGTTTACAGGCAGCTGCATCATTCTCAAGAAAACCAGAAGAGGAGTGATTAGAAGCAAAGCGGTAGGTTGGCAAGACCTGAGGAACCACAGTGCTTGTCCAGTGCTTAGAGGGAAGCAAAAGGAGTTTGAAAAGTAAGAGTTAACTTTCATGTTGAATAACTGTAAGGCCAAAGAACTGTTCATGGAGGGCGGCAAAAATAAAAATAGAAAGGAGTTCATCCAATAATGAAAATAATGAGTTATTTCAGACATATGGAATGTGAAATGTTGGTGGGTATTTCAAATATTGAAGTCTTTTATGTGGTCAAAAGTGAAGGCCTAATTTAGGAAGTACCAAGGGGTGATGGCAGAGTAGCATAAACCGATGGATGGCATTGCCAGTTAGAAACAGTCAAGAGAATCTCTTATTCCACTTAGTTCATAAAATGGGGAGGGGTGCTGAAGAAATGAAAAACAGGAGCAACATTTATGTCAGGGGTACCTTGGGATAAAGACTTTCAATGAGGAGTGGTCATCATCCACACAAATTGTGACTCTAAACTTTAGACCAATGGTGAATGAGAAGACACCATTGGGTCTGGTAGTAAGATTAGCAACTTATGAGAGACAAGTTTACATGTATTGACAGGCAAGGACACAGTCTTAAAGGCATCTAAGGTTAGACTCAGAAATGATTGTACTGTTAATCACAGCACTGTCTTGGTGACATCGGTTTTAATGAATTCTGCTGGTACTTTATGAACAAAGTGGTGGTTATTTAAATGAATACAGCATGTCTTCTTCTTCAAGAAGTCTTTAAAACTTTTAAACTGTACATTATTTAAATTATGTGACTGAGAAGAGGAAACGAAAGTTCCAAGTTCCTTACTAATGCTTGGGACAACTTCAGAGCTTAAAGAAAAAGCCCGCCGGGCGGTGGTGGCACACGACTTTAATCCCAGCACTCAAGAGGCAGAGCCAGGCTGATCTCTGTGAGTTCGAGGTCAGCCTGGGTTACCAAGTGAGTTCCAGGAAAGGCGCAAAGCTACACAGAGAAACCCTGTCTCGAAAGAAAAAAAAAAAAAAGAAAAAGAAAGAAAAAAAAAGAAAAAGAAAAAGCCCTTGTTCTATTATACTCAAAAGTGTCCCATTAATTTATATATTTCAACCCCACCTCCTGTTTTAGATGCAGTTAATCTTATCTAGGAAAACAAAAATGGAGAAAGAGAAAAGAATAGAAGAGAAGAGGAGAGAGAGAGAGAGAGAGAGAGAGAGAGAGAGAGAGAGAGAGAGAGAGAGAGAGAGAGGTGCCTAGAAGAAAGTCAGGAAGAGGAACCCACATGTTGGTAAAATGACTAAGGAATGAGAAGCCAGTTTAATAGCCAAGTTATTGGAGAGTCGTACACATCTTAGATGGATTACAAATTCTGAGGGAATAAAAATGCAATGTAGATTTAAAATCTCTAGAAGTATAAGGACTTTTGGGTTTCATTTTTCAGAGGTTACTTCAATCTTGTAGTACATTAAGGACATTATTATGAGTACTAGTTCACTGATAATGTAAGCAGGTGATGATTGCTTGAGCTTCTGTGGTGTTTAGCTTTTGACAAATAGGCATAATTAAAATGTTCTGAAAGCAAAGAATATTGCCTTCAGATATAAGAACTCCATACTGACTGCCCAGATCTGCATTCTGATTTTCTGATTACCCTTTCTTTTATATTTCTCTTAAATTTTTGAAATTTATATTTTCTGTTTATAGAATTATAACTTCATAACACAAGGTCAGTTTTCTCTTTTGGATTGAAAATGTATGAGAGCCATTTATAAATATTATAATATTGGTTGTATTTAATTTCAATAACATTATCTACTTAATTTTGCATCAAAAATGACTTTATTGAGACTAAGTCTCAGGGGCACATAATTTCATTCATTCATCAAACACTCAAGGCTTCACTGGAATTATAAACTCTGATGTGTTGGCATTTTGCTTCCCCAGTGCCCAAAAAGAACCTGGCCCAGGGAAGGCAAGTGGTACACATTTGTTGAATGGATGCTTATGAACCTGCTACACAAAAGATGCTTTCAGGTCCTGTACATAGGGATATGGAAGGAGGAAATGGATAGCAACATAAGCTCCAAAGAGGCTGCACATTTTTTTAATTGAATGGAATTGGGATACTTATTTGTATTTTGGATAGACAGTTGTCTTAGCCAAGGATTCACTCTGGATTTGGAGTTCAGTTTGCTTTTTAACATTATTACATAAGCATCTACATGATTTCTTATTTGCATTAGAACTTAGTAATTTCATTCCATTTTCTAATGTCTCATGTAGATTATAAGACAAGAGCAGACACTTTGTTGTTTAATCACTAAACTGGTGATCAAATACAGAAATACATATGTATATATATATAGTCTTTAAAATATAAATATATTTATAGTCTTTATAAAAATATATATTTATAGTCTCACTCTGCCTTTATGTATATGATCGTTAACCTTTTAATAACAGTGAATCAAAAAAAGCAAGCAAACAAATGAAGACATAAAAAATCCAATCTGATAAATCAGCACAGAAGTGAAAAGCTTGATAATATAAAACATTTAAATGATCATCACGGTTTAACTAAATGTGACATGATGCTATCTCTGTAGTACAGCGAACTGCAACCTGCCTTAATATGTAAGCAAACCTAAGCCTATATTATTATAAGGAGATGCCAAGTCTCACACAAGGTCAGAAGCTGAGATCCAGCCAATCGCAGGCTGCCAACTGCTCAGACCACATCCAAATAGGTAAATGCCCCAATACACCATGCAAGTGCCTGATCCACAGGCAGTCAAAAAATGTGCTTGCCATGCTTCTTTTTATTTTTTCTGTCTATAAATAAAATAGCGTACCTACTGCAGATTTTACTGAAATTCCTCTGGTTCTGAGCACTGCCCAGTTCATGATTTGCTTTTTCTCCGTAGACAAACTTTGCTAACTTAACTTTGTAATGGCTTCCTTTTAATAATAACTTCTTATATGGTTTTGTTGCTGAATTTCTCATAATTATCCACAGGATGAGAAGGAAAAGAGGTTAAAATAGAAATTGCTTATTTAGCTACTTGGATAAAGACTTTATAAGGATGATGTGACTCTCAGGTAAATGGCAGGATAATATTTTCTTGTGTTTTGTTTTCCTTTTTGAAAGTATTTTCCTTTCTTTACCAGGCATAAATTAGTGCCAAACAAAAACTCTTATATAAAATAATGCTGATTCATTTTATTAATTAAATATAGTATTAAAAAGCTGCCAGGCAAATTACACTTTAAGTCATCTTAGTTTGAAAAAAGGCCAAGGCAAATGATAGTTTATAATCTCTGTAACAAGGGAGTGTAGAACAGTGTTCCCAACCAAAAACAGGGCAGCAGGTCACTTTGTAAAGGCCCTAATGACTAAAAGTGTGGTACATAATTTCCCTGCACAGTATTATTTGGGATTGCCTTTTCCTTTATCTAGTCTAGAATCACAGCATCCTGTATTGGCAGCTGGTATGTGATTTACAACAGCTGTTTTCTGGCATGGCTGTAGCCAAAGGGTTGTTAATCATTCCCATGGGGTTTAAGGAATTTTGTTACATGCATGAAAATTATGAAAAAATATGTGCCTTCTGTGTACAGATTTGAAATGCAATATGTGTTGTGTTCATGAACTCTAGAATCTGTACTTCTACAGTTAGTCATTGTTTCTTTGATGTCTGTGCTGTAGAGGGGTGGGTCACTGAACCAGGCTTAGAAGAGGGAGGTGGGCAGAGCATCTGCATATATTTTATAGCTTTCAGTTTAATATTTAGTATGAAATTCCCAAGTGTGTGGATGAGTGTATCTCTTATTCTTCTTAGCCCTTCTCTTGGACTCTTTTCCTTCTGTGGGTTTGCCTTGTCCAACTTCAATGTGATGGTTTTTGTTTTATCTTATTGTTTTGTTACATTTTGTTTTTATCTTTTAGAAGCATGTTTGTTTCTATAGGGACAGAAAGGGTGTGGATCTGGATGGAAGGAGAGGTAGGGAGGAATTGGGAAGCGTAGAGGGAGGGGAAACTGTAATCAGGATATACTATGTGATAAAAGAACATTTCAACAAAAGGTGTAAAATGAAAAAAGATGGAGGTGGGAATGATCCTACGCCAAGTGTGTGTGTGTGTGTATTTGTGTGTGTGTGTGTGTGTGTGTGTGTATTTTACTATGGACTTCATATATTTCAATGTCAACTACGACAGTAGAACAGAGCTCTGCTTGTCTCAATTTCCGAACTAGTTTGAAAATAGATATCTGAACAGTTATCTAGGACAGCTAGAGCACTGGATTAATGTAAGAAATCCAGGTAAACAGTTTGTACTCCTGTGAGATTTCTGAATGTGGACATTCTGGCTGTTCTGGTTAGGTGGTATTTTCTCCAGTAACTGTGGAATTGTGTAGTATAGATCCAGGACCACTGTCATTTTGTTCCCCTGGTATACAGACATGGGTCTTTGTAAGGACCAATTTGCTGTAATAAGCATATTATTTTTGAGGGAACATTGGGCTCTTCCATTTTATTTATAGTAGGTAACAGATTATTGAACTAAAAACAACCCCAAGCATATAAAATTTCCTTTCAACTAGGCATTCACTAATCCAAGAATATACTGCATTAGATGTAGGTGTATGTGTGGTAATATATTGTGTACCCTAATAAAATTTACCTGAAGATCCAGAGAACAGAACAAGTCACTAGATTAAACATAGAGGCTAGACAGTGGTGGCACTCATCTTTAATCCTAGCACTCAGGAGGCAGAGAGCCGTCGGGGTCTCTGCCAGTTCAAAGCCATCGTGGACTACATGAGATTGACTTAGTCTGGGAGAGAAAACAGAGCCAGGCAGTGGTGGTACACACATTTAATCCCAGTACTGGGAAGCACACAGGCTTTTAACCCCAGGAAGTGATGGCTGGGTGGAGTAAGATCTATAAGGCATGAGGAGACAGGAACTAAAGGCTTTTCAGATGAGGAACTCCTTTTGGCTAGAGACCTTTCGGCTAGAAAGCCTTTTCAGGCTGAGGCGCTGATGAGGTAAGAGGTGGTGGATGTGGCTTGTCCCTTTGTCTCTCTGATCATCCAGCATTTACCCCAATATTCTGGCTCTGGGTTTTTAATTACAAGACCAATTTAGAATTCGAGCAACATATATATATATATATAGCATTATATAGCTTAGCATTATAGAAAGCCCTCTAAACACAATGTCTTCTTTTGCACCCAAAACATTGACTAGTGCTTCGTTTAGAGACTTGTTCACATATTGACTTAGTCCAGGAAGCATTTGTTTGTTAAGGTTTTACAATGCTCAGTTGCCTTTAAACCAAATTATCAAATTGCCTAATCTGCTCCATGCTTGCAATTTAAGTTTTATTATATAGCACTCTTATGAAAAATACCTGTAAAATTCAAGCAAAATCTTGGAGCATGAGACTTTAGTTTCCAGTTAAGGATGTGTTTCTTCACATTCATGCACTGTTAATTCCTGTAAATTCTAATGGGAATTAAGAACATAAATCCTTGGCACTTGGTTGAGAGACCAGGAATCCCGCAGAGACAGCACTTTTGTGTGTAGCCTGCCTATAATCCACTCTATAAATGGTTTGGTTTTCCTGCCATCTGGCACCACATAGGTGAGAGGT